>NC_056732.1:191459328-191651828 GCF_019279795.1 Protopterus annectens
GACCCTGTGCATCATAATCAAAGTACAGAACCACTAAGCCATGACAACATAGGAGAAGCAGCCACTATAAACCTTCATAAACTTATGAATGGTACTTTAACCATTACTAAGCAGGTCTACAGTCAGCCAAGAATTTTACAAAATGACCAATCACAAAAAAGTGCGGGAACTGTGGCATTTTTAAGCCCCATAGGCGGGAATACTTGCCATAACTGATTGTAGCTCACATTTGCAGTCAGAATGGCAGGTGCAGGAGAAGGTTCACGCTTCCGAGCACAATGCTGGGGCATGGTTTGGCTCCTTGTCCAGCGTCATGAGTCAAGAGTCCTGCAGGGCCAGTTCCAAGGGATGGAGTACAAGGCAGAGGCTTGGAACCGGTTATCTCATGACCTCACCAGTGCCACAGGCGTTCCTCGGACTGGTGAGCAGGTCCGTCACCACCATGCAGACTTGAAGAGACAAAAGCAGGACTGCCTGAACCAGTGGATACAGGAGGCCCGTGGGATGCAGAATGCCCCACAACTGAGTATGTAGCCATGGAATGCAGTATGTAAGAATTGATAATGGAGTATGTATAACAGATAGGTATGTCTCAATATCCCTTCATTTACTTTACAGCTGCAGGTGACTGTACTATGTATCAGCAAGTCTATGCTGATAGGCTGCTAAGGCTGCACCACCAGGCAGGTTAGTGATTATTCTGCATGTATTGTTATATAAAATATGGGGGAGAGCATGAAAGAAAATGTTGTAGTCCAATAAAACAGCCATAGAATTGCCTGAATAAGTCCTCTGCATGTACTGTCAGAGAGGCAGAAAAAGAGTGTAGTAACCCATTAAGAAAGGTAACATATGTCTGGAATAATATCTCTGCAGGCACTGTCATATAACATAAGTGAGTGAGCCTGAAAAAAGATTATTATAACCTATTAATAAAGGTATAATATGTCTTGAACATGTCTGCCATAAACACCGTTAAAACAAATAAAGGAGTGAGCCTGTGGAAAAGTGTGCAATGTCATTAATAAAGGTCTAAAACCCAGAGTGTGTCTGTGTCACAGAGTCTGAAATGTTGTTGCACCCTTGCATTATACAAACAGTAATGTTTGAAAATGTGCTGGCAACCCAGAGTTATGCAGTCCCATATAAAGTGGGTGATGGAAGTGCTAGTAGCTGTGAAACATATATACAGTCCACAATAGTCAGTTACTGGCTGGCATGAATAAGTAAACCTGGCACACATGTAGCATGTAATTATTCACCAGAAATGTGAGTGTGTGTCAAGAAATGCAGGGTTCTGTACAAATTGAAGTGAAAATGTCATGCAAAAACATCCCAGATATGTAGATAAAGAAATATAAATGCAAACAAGAAATATGTAGCAGTAACATCTGCATTCTGGACAGTTAGTATGTCAGATATAGGTCAGGCTTATATTGAACTAGCCAAACCCATGACACAACCTAATGTATGGTGGCAAGTGTAATAATACAGGTAGGGGATATACACTTGCAGTCACTGGGAATGTAGTGTAGACTAAAAGATCATTATAAGATGTTAACCAAGGTTTTTTCTCACCCTACCGTATGTGCATAAACCATGCAATTCCGCACCTCAATGGGTATGTGTAACTTTAAATATTTGTTGGGACATATATCCTATTGTTTTATAAATATTTGCATTGATGTTGATGCATGTGCCCTGTTCAAACATCACGTTCATGGTGGCCTGTTGCTAACAATCATCCCTGCATGCTGTTGGAATATCCACTGTCATTCAATATATGCATGTGTTATGCTTGCTGTTCAGCTGTTGGAACCTTGGTGCGTTTGGTTAATGGGAATATTACTGCATGCTGTTACAACTAATCTGGAATGCTGTTGTTTATATTGTAATTAAACACACCTAATCACAGAACGTATGGGAAGGCCGGTCCCAGCAGACCCACGTGTTCCTCCTCAGTTGGCGAGTGCACCTGGCACCAGCGGCTCTGGTGCCCAGCCCAGGCTCCCCTCCTCCATTGGTCCTGTGCCACCTTCGGGTGGAAGTGCTGCAGGGGATGGGGCTTGTCCCCCCCCATGCAAGTGTGGGTGGAGTAGGGCCACCTGTCACACTTGCTAGGGTCCGGGCTGTGGTGCGTAGGGTGATCCAGCATTCAGTCGCTGATCCCCTATGCCAGCTGGCACCCCTCTCGGGTGAGCCTGCCCGTCCTACATAGCCCTCAGCACAGCCACCCTCGGGGCTATGAAGGTGCAGTGGTGACTGCCCATGGGTGGGGATTCAGTTCCACTGTTACCATCTGTGGGCTCATGGGCTTGCGATTTCCAAAACATTCTTCCCCGTCAATTGTGTTAACCCACCCCATGTGTCAAACTCTGCCTGTGTATGCATCTTGTTTGTCTTGTCTGTTTACCTCCCCAACCTACCTCCCCAAATATACCTACTTCCTCTACCTCACATTCCACTCTCACCTGAATAAAAAATTAAAAAAAGGGCAATCTGTTCCCACAAAAAAATTACTCCCCATACATAGCTACCCAATTCACACACATGTCTGCTGGACATGTAAACTGATAATTCTAATTGGCAGTACAACATATTTTGTTGTCCTCATCCCTCTCTCAGGGGTGGAAAGTTTCAAATTTCACACCAAATTTCAAACATATGCACAGCTGTTGCTGGTAAAGAAATGGGCAGCTATGGATCTTCCCTACACCCATCCTGCACATCCTGAGCTGGTTTCCCTACTGCCATTCCCTCTTTGTGCCCCCTTTTTCACCACTTTCCTATCTCCCCATTTTCTTTTCTGTAAAAGAAATTAGTGCGGGGCTTAGCGGGAGTGAGCACTTTTAAGCAGTAGTTAGCGGGGGTGCGCGAGTGTGAGCTTGTGTGCGCTTAGCTAAGCATTGCTAAGCATTGCGCAAATCTGCGCAAAACCACTTACAACTGCTTAAAAGTGCCTTAGTCACTCTGTATGACAAGGCCCTTGAACTGCTCAGCAGCAAAATAAAAAACCTTGTCAGTCTCGAACCCAGGTCCTTAGACTCACCAGTCTGCATGAAGTACCACTACACCACAGCAGATATACAACAACTTGGTGCTGAAAGAAATATAACATGCATTACAATGAGTGAATGTAAAGGGAAAACAGGAAAGCCATAGGAATACATTGCAATAACTACTGTTGTATGCCAGTTAATTCTCTAATTCAAAAAGAAAGTACATACTCCCATGTATCCAGTATTAGCATTAGGAGGTGTGAGTAAACGTACACACTGAGAAGAGTGTACTGGAAGAAGCAACAGTCAGGTTTCAGTACAACATGCATTTCACTGGCTACAACCCAGCTTCAGATATGAGACATATACCAACCTTCCGACTGAGACAACAGTGTCCACAGCAAACAAGCATGGTCCCCACCTTGCAAAACTGAAAGGGCTATGCCTACCTAACCTATCATTTTATAGCAGTGTCCTGAAATCACAGTGAGAACTGCAATTACCACACAGCAGGCTGCATGCAATTACTAAATGGTGGGCACCAACTGGTGCAGAGGCCATCACATGCACATGTGCAGATACCTAGAAAAGCAGCCTGTATCTGCTGTCCACACATGCAATAATATCATTGCAACACCTAGAAGAGAGAGAGAGAGAGAGCACGAGCAAGAGAGACAGACAGAGACAGACTGACGCAAACAGGCAGAAGGAGACAGATGCTGAAAACAAACAGCAACACACAGAGGAAACAAAACAAAAAAAAAAATAAAAAAAATAAAAAATAAGAAAACAACACCTACAACAGACGGAGGTGAGGAATACAAAGGTAAGGTATGTAACAGATATGTATTTGGTGACATCCGAAAATGTGTCTGAAGGGTACTCTACATGCTGTGAATCATCCATATGTGGCAGCAGTCCGTATCTATATGTACATGCACATTTGCATAGGGCAAGGGACATACTGCAACTGTTAGTGAAAGCTGGACATAAGTATTTTGTTGAAGGCTGCTATGTGCACATATGTATGTAGGTTGTAGTGAGTGGCATTGCAGAATGCAAGCAGTGCCGGTATATGTCATGTGGTGTTAAACGCTGTGGGACTGAGCTACAGGCAGTGAGGCCTGCAACAGCTATACAGCCTGAGGACAGCAGAATGCATTCTGCACAACATTGTGCAATAGTATTACATAACCATATGTCTCACAACTGTTGCATAATTGACATCCCCACCATGAAATCTAGGCAGTATATGTGCCTATATGTGCAGCTATATGTACAGCAATGGATGTTTACATGTATGTGTATATATACATGTACATATACATATATATATATATATATATATATATATGTGTGTGTGTGTGTGTGTGTGTGTGTATATATATATATATATATATATGGATACATTTAGATATATATGGATACATTTAGATATATATGGATATATATGGATAAATATAGATATATATATCGATATATATGGATATATGCAGATATATATATATATATATATATATATATATATATATATATATATATATATATATATATATAGATAGATATATATATATATGGATATATATGGAAATATGTAGATATATATAGATATATATAGATATATATAGATATGTATGGATATGTATGGATATGTATAGATATGGATAGATATGGATAGATATGTATATATGTATGTATGTGTATATATATATATATATATAAATACATGAGAGAGAGTGAGGGAGACATGGGGTCATATGTACTGCAACAGGTGCCTGTTGTCCAAGGCATGGACTGAACACCAGTGTTGATACCGCAGTGCCATACCCCATTCCAAAACACCTTACGCAGTAACTGCCACATAGGTGGTAGCCTGCCTAACACTGATGGTGTCAGAAGGGTACACGGGACACAGGTGGACAGAAGGCTCCCCTTTGATAATCACAGTGACAACAGTAGTAATGTAATCTGTCTGCATGGTATGTCTTATCACAAAAGGTTTGTCATCTAGTGAAATATAGTTTGGTGTTCCCCTCTACTCATCACAATGCCCCATGTGGCATGTGCCTCACATGACAACTACAGCAAGTGGAAAGGCCACAGACATACCTAACAAAGAGTAATACTGCCCTCAAACACATGCCCTATGCAGACTGACTCACAAGGCACAGCTAGAGTGTGTTGCATACCGCCTACCCAGAGGTTACCACTGCCGGACATACAGAGGTATGTCACACCCACAGCATTCGGCCAACCACCATTACAACACCTCACAATCCCTCCGGGCTACATGACCTAGGGCCCTAATCCTTGTCACCTCACTAAACAGCACATACTGGAGGTATAGGTTTCCTATCCACAAATATGCCATATGCTGGACTAAACCATCCAGCATGAACAAACAAGGCTCCTCATTAGCAGATGTCATACATACATGTTACCTGATGATTGTTTTGCAGATAGGTAATATGCCCTGGGAGTCATCTCTGTGTATCCGGTTGACAGGAGCAAGTGAAATCACATTACATGTGTGTCAAAGGCCAGGGTAGCATATGGCTAGGCTGCTCTAGGCCCTAGGCCCAATAGCGTATTACCTACCTATGACACAATGCACACACACATATACTCAGGGCAATACCTGCTATGTGCGTTGGAATGAGTGTGACAGTGACTGTGTGCAAGGTTTGTAAAGGTGTGATAGCTTAGTGTGAGGTTGTGTCTGTCATGGTAGTTTGTGTCCTAGGTGTGATGCCGGAGAAAGATGTGTCAATTATCGGGATGCAGACATAGTAGGATGGTATATGTTGTGACGTAGTTCCTTGTGTACGACTGTGGTGTACTAATGTAGGCTGAAGCAATACATGTATGCTCAGTAAGTGGTACTGCTGGTGACTCCAGCTCACATATGAACTGTTGTACTACCTGAAGCTGTAGGCCTAAACAGCACAGTATGGTGTATGTTCACATTCCCTGGTAACACTGTCTTGTGTGTTTCTTGTAGTCTGCACAGATTACATACCACAGGCATAGGTATCTGTAAGTAGGGGCACACAGTACTATAAGATACACAGGTAATGCTCATCTGTGTCGGCATACATCTGTGTGTTGTATGTATGTCTGATGTGTGTTTACTGATGCCTGTACCATTCCCGCAATGACATGTGTGTTACAAGGTATGTGTGTGTGTACCTAGCAACATGTATACTCTGTTACAGCAGTATGCCAACTATATTAACAACCGTGCACATATGTTAGGTAGGGGTATGGCATCAAAGACTAGCATGATTTACCAGTAATACTGTAAATGTACATGACATTCAATGCATTGGATGACATATTTCTTCATTCATTAGCTTGATATATACCCCCGGGGTGAGGTTGTGCATTGTATCCAAAATAGTGTGCTGACTACTGGTGCATACTGGTGTGTTATATGGAGTGTTGCAGGCACTGTCTGCCAGTTGTGAGCTGAGCACTGATATGTTGCATTGAATGTGTGTATCCTCTGATAGACAGATAGATGCTATATATGGCAGTTAAGTGATATCTGTACTTCATAATGTTAAGTGTGCCACATGTCATGCTCACACATATCATTTAATTGTCTTCCAGGGTTATGGATCATCAACGTAATCCATCGTATTCAGCTGCGGAGGAGCAGGATATTCTGAGCAGCCTAGTGCAGCACTATAACCTGCTTTTTTCCAGGGCCAGCCAGCACCAGCATGACCGTACTGCACTGTGGCTAGACCTTGTTCGCTGGGTAAATGATATAGGCATGCATAAATGGACATATGAGCAGGTACGCCATCACTGCAGTGATTTAATTAGACATGTCCGGCGGCGTGCATCTGATATCCATAGGCAACAGCTTACCACAGGTGGTGGGGTGGCCATACATCCCCCCCTCACCAGAATGGAGGAGCTGCTCCTAAGCATGGTGGCTCCTGGCCTACAGCAGCAACAGCATCACACATGTGTCATCATGGAGGCCAGAGCCACCCAGCAGGATGACATGGAGCGCGCAGGTAATACGCCCTAGCTGTAGACTACCATTACCTGTATAGTTAGAATATGCATATGTGAGATGTGTACTGTGTGTTTAGCAGTTGTGCTGCCTAATGCGTGCAATACTGATATTTGGAATAGTATCTGTACACCTGTGACTATTGACTGTTGTTCCACTGTCGTTTAGCACACTCACAGTCACAATGCCACAGTTGTGGCCACTGACAAACTGTGTCATATTCTTCTAGGTCCCTCTGGTGTGACAGCAGGGCAGACAATACATGCTGGTGAGTGTGTTAACACTTTAATATTGAACAATGGTAGAGGATAACTCCGCTCGTCTATAGGACGCCAAAAAGATGAATGAAATGTCCCAAAATGGAAAAATCCAAAACGAAGGAAGGTAGAAGCAATAAGGTTTATTAAATCAGTTAAGCGCTTTCGGCTGTGACCCAGCCTTCATCAGAACAATCAAATATTCACTGGCAACGTGGTATTTATACCCCCACATCCAATTAGCAGCCTCTCATACAATTAAAACATTGTAGTTTTAAACTATTAAAGTGTTTAAATAGGCGCCAAATAATTAAACAGTCCCTACACTCAAAATTATGTAAACATTAACTACAGTCGTGAGCCACTAAATTACTTCTGTGATAAATAATGTAGTGTGATAAAATGAAAAATAAAATAAAAGAATACATTTTAAGATTGTATAAAGGCTCACATACAATATACTCTCTCTAAAATACATAAAATGTGTTTCACCTACATAGGTGGAACATTTAATCAGCGTTACATCTGAAGTGTAGAATAAAAAATCATAACTCTAATGCATATAAAAATCATACATGAACAATTCTGACTACAATGACATAAGTATAAAAAAGTATTATAAAAACATTAGAAAGTTTTGAAAAATGATATATTGTGGATGTAGAATTGCATTATATAAATTAATAGATTTAGTGGATCATGGTGGTGGACCATCCTACCATGATGTATTAAAAAATTACTCTAAGGCTAAAAAGGGTTTTATGCTGATAAATTCATTGAGGCCAGGTGGTCTCGTCGAATCTGTTAGGATTTGCCATTTGCTTTCACATGCTGACAGTTTCATTTTCCAATCGCCTCCAAACACATTAGTATCCACCTGTTCTATTATAGAAAATAAAAAGCTATGTTCTTCCCCCTTTTCCATTATGTGTTTGCACAATGCATTTTTGTTATCACACTTTCTTATTCTGTATAGGTGTTCATATATGCGTCTGTTCAGCTGTCTCTCTGTTTTACCCACGTAGTGGGCATTACATTTACTACAGACAGCCAAATATACCACCTGTTTGGTCTTACAGTTACCCCTCAAGCATTTGATGGTGGTGTGACAGACATCATTTAATCTTATACTTTTATTACTATTGATATGTTTGCATTGTTTACAATTACCACATTTCACCGTTCCTGTGAAGATAGCTGGTTTATTTTGCACATGACTATTCCTCTCTAATAAAGCTTTCAAGTTAGGAGCTGTTTTATATACACTTCTCTGTTGGTTACCCAAGATCTGATCTTTGTCTAAGACACTCAGTGTATGCCAATATCTCTCCAAGATGTCTTTAATAATATGTGTACTAGGCGAATACATAAGAACACATACCCTACCTACAGATGATTCATGTATACCCTCTCTGATGGGTGGTTTGTAAATGCCTAATAATGGGGGATATTTTTTGCCCCATTGTTCGGTTACATAGTTTATAACCTCATTGATCATATAAGCAGGATAAGCTCTTTTGTTAAACATATCTCTAATCAATGCAAGTTCTGACCGCAGGATGTGTGTGTTGGACGACATCCTGGCCACACGAATGCATTGACCCTTCAACACGTTTTTAAAGACATGTGGTGGATGGTTGCTACTGTAATGCACATAGTCGTTCGAAAAAGTTGGTTTTCTATACGTGCTGGAAGTGAATCCGCTATCATTTTTCCTTAGGAGAACATCCAAATACGAAATTTCTCGATGACTATATTCATGGGTGAACTGTAGAAACTCCACTGTCTGGTTTAAATATAACATAAATTCATCCAATCGCTCTTCGGATGCTTTCCATAAGATAAAGATGTCGTCAAGGTACCTGACATATAGGGCAATGTCCTTGAAATAAGAACTTTTGAAAACACTTTCAGTTTCCCATTCGGCCATCACCAGGTTGGCAAAGATGGGAGCACAAGCTGCTCCCATCGCTACCCCCCTGGTCTGCCTAAAGTATTCTCCTTGGGATAAGATGTAATTGTGGTCTAACACGAGCGACATCATATCACATAGAAGGCTGATTTTCTCCCATGAAAATACCGTAAATTTCTTGAGACTTCTTTCAAAATATTCCAGGCCATCTCTCCTGGGTATGCAAGAGAACAAATCTACGACGTCAACAGTCAAGAAGATCAAATTGGGATCCCATAAATCCTTGGTGATGACCCCCAGGAATCTCCATGAATCTTTGATGATGTGTGGGATGTTGTCATAGACCTTCTTGAGCCATCCGTCAATAAGTTGTCCAATTTTGAATGTTTTAGACCTCGAACCTGAAACAATAGGACGAAAGGGTGGTTGAGGAAGTGATTTGTGTATTTTGGGGATACCCACTATCTTGGCCAACACTGGATGATCTACCTTTAGAAATGAATAGGTCTCGTTGGAGATCCTATTGTCAATGAGGAACTCCTCAATGATGAGATCAATGCGACTGTGACCAATGTTGACCTGATTCAAGGAAATATGTTCGTAGTTTCCTGAATTGTGTAAAATGTTATGTATCTCCAATTTGTATTCCTCTGTGGAAAATATCACCGCCCCACCACCCTTGTTGGGTTTCATAACTCTGATGTTGTTGTTGTTAATCAGGTCAGTAAGACACTGTCTCTCTGAAGAGGTGAGATTATCATGGTCATAATGTCCCTTGCGGATCATGTTCTGGTATGTCCAGTAGATATCATTGCAAACTAGTTGTTCATAGTTCAGCACATGTGGATTAGGGGCTGGTATGAAGGTGCTTTTCTTGGTGAGAGCAGTACCCGCTATGCCCCTCACCGTGTTCTTTGCGTCAGGATTCTTATCAAAAAATAATGCCAAATTCAATTTCCTGCAATATTTCTTGATTTCTATGATGCTGTCCACTAAATTCCATCCCTTCGTCGGTATGAATTTCATACCTTTACTAAGAAGTTCTGCACAAGATGGATTGATGTCCATGTCCGTGTAGTTAAAAACCTTGAACCCACTATGTGTGATGATCCTGGGATGAGTGTCATCACCAGAAGATGTCGGCAAATTCCCGTGAAGTGGAGGAGATTCACAAACTGTAGACGGGGTATGGACTTCAACCAAGAGGCCCTCAACTGTAGGAATGTTATGTGATACACTTGTATTCAATATCTTGGTTGAGTGTCCCTCCATACCGGATAAAACCTTCCCCCCTGAAAATTTTCTTTCTTGCCTAATTGAATACCCTCACTTCCCCTAGGTGGATGCTTGTTGTGTGTGGGCACATTCTTTTGTCTTGGCCATACATAAGCTCTGTCATTCTTGTAGGCTTCCTTATCACGTTGCAATTTCTTCGCCTTTCTGTCCACTGTATTGGACTCACTATTTCCTGCATAATGAAATTGCTTCTCATACAATTCCTTGTAGTTACTAAATTCAGAATGCTGTCTAATACCAAAATTGAGGTTCTCTAATTCATCTACTAACAAACTCATCTTAACATCTAAATGTTTAATAAACAATTGCATAAAATTAAGTCCGAAACTATCAAATAGCTTGTTAAAATCATGCTCAACTTCAGAGGTGTAGTTTATCCCCAACGGTAACTTAAAAAATCTTAGACCTTTTGGTACAATATTGAGTGCAATACATTTTGTTAAATAACTGCGATCTATCTTAGTATTCTTGTAGGTAATGAGCTTTTTACCATACTCCAGTATACATTCTTTTAAGGACATATTATGAGTGTCCTTCTTACCATTAATCTCTTTCATATCTCTCATGTCATTATCAAAATAATCATGTCCTTCACATAGAAATTTTTCAAATATGTCCTTTTCATTATTGGTATTTCTAATGCAGCCCTTTGATGTAAGACCATCATCGGGGTGACTCAAATCTATTTGTTTAAGTACATGAAATTTGTTATAGCTCGTGGGAATGTTCCCCACATGTGTAATAACAGTACCTGTATTGTCCATTACGGTCGCTGCTCCGTGGTGACTGTTTTTGTATGTTTTCGGTCGAGCCCCTCCAATCTGATGGTCTGAGCGCTTCTTACACAAACTAAAATCAAAAGTATAGTCCTGTTCTGCGAATTCGTGACGTTCGCTTAAGAGGAAATCATCCTCATGCTGCTCTAAATCCAAATTGCGTGTTTTAGCAGCTCGACTAGCTGCCTGAGTCTCCGCTAACTGCTTCATCTCCGCCTGACATTCGAATGTTTCATCCGTGCCTTCCAACGCTTTTGGAAAGCCACAGTCTGGTGTACTGGCGCCATTACAGATTTGCAGTCTCTGCCCAAAGTTCCGCTTTTGCGTGGTAGGCTCGTTGCGTGTCGCTAGATCATCGGCATCATCCTCCAGGGTAGTATGAATGAGCTGTGCCTGAACCAGCTCCATAGATTCCCCACGTTGCATCCCCTCTTTAGGTTTAACCATATTAGATGCTAATTCGCTGAACAGAGACACAAGTTTTTGTACCTCTGCCTGTAAGGCCGTGAGATCGGATCGTAGTTCCTGAATGGCATCCTTAGGCAATGAAGCTGTGAGTTGTGAATCCTCTGCCATCTCGAGACACCACGCCAAATAAAATAGGAAACACAATAACTGAACAATGGTAGAGGATAACTCCGCTCGTCTATAGGACGCCAAAAAAGATGAAAGAAATGTCCCAAAATGGAAAAATCCAAAACGAAGGAAGGTAGAAGCAAAAAGGTTTATTAATTCAGTTAAGCGCTTTCGGCTGTGACCCAGCCTTCATCAGAACAATCAAATATTCACTAGCAACGTGGTATTTATACCCCCACTTCCAATTAGCAGCCTCTCATACAATTAAAACATTGTAGTGTTAAACTATTAAAGTGTTTGAATAGGCGCCAAATAATTAAACAGTCCCTACACTCAAAATTATGTAAACATTAACTACAGTCGTGAGCCACTAAATTACTTCTGTGATAAATAATGTGCATGTCATAGGTGAGGTGTAGGTCATGTACACATAACACACCTACGCATAATGCATGATGTGCATGTTTGCTGTGAGACATCAGTCATCTCAGTAAAGTCAGTAGCTGCCTCAATCACATGCAATGCACAGTGCAGCAGACACAATTGTGACAACACTGTACTGCACATTGGATATGCATAGTTGCTACAGCTGTACACAACAGAACACGTTTATCATACGCAGTACATGAAAACATGCTACATTTGGCATTACCACACACCCGCTGTAAGGTCACATTTCAGTATCCCACATATCATGCACACACACATGATGTCCCTCAGGGGTAGAGGCCTATCATGGGGATGTGCAACACTCTGCAACCCATATCACAGTCATGTTAGGCAATGCTCCCTATTGGGCAACTCAAACACCCATGTACAAAGTGGTGTGTAATTGTGTACATAGCCACGGCACTTCAGTTCAGGTACAGCATGCTAGGCGGTGGTCTTGCACACATTAGTAGCTGTGAGTGACCACAAGATGCATGTTGATGATGTCACAGGGTACTACAGACCATCCAGTTACAGTGACCACAGTACTACTCATAGCAGTCATTGCTTTGCACCTCAGTGTTGTGTGTGTGCAAACATATGCACCTATACACAATATGCATAGCATGTTGTCTGTGTGCTTACATATGCAAGTATACATAATATGCACAGCAGTCACCATCCACACAAAGTGTCACATATATGTCGTGGAATGCTAGTTGGTGTATAGGTCACTTGACACACATTGGGTATGTGTGGTGTTTAATGTTGCAGTTGTGTAGCATGCCATGCCATGTCTGGCACCCACATATCTGCAATATGTCCCACACACCATAACCACTGTACACTGGCCATGTCGAGCATTGGGATTCCTTCACGTCAACATGCACCGCACATCCCATGTGTGTACATGGCATGCATGTGCTACACCCGTGCCCACTATTATCTGCTATGGACACAGACACTGCACTCAGACATGGATATCTATGTGTCATACAGATAACACATGCAGCCATGGCATGTATACTTGTGAGTGATGGTGCACAGGGCATTGCAGAGCTGATAATACCTGCACAGCAATGTTGTGTCCATGTACACATTGTGTTCCAGGGTGTAGCCAATCACTGAACAACTACATAGTTGTATCAAAGCCATGTATACTGCCATTTAATTGGGGCGTCTACACTTCCACTGCATGGTCTTGTGCAACACATATTCTGCATGCTGACACGTGTGGTGACTGTCTACCTTGTGATACTGACACCCACCTTCACCCACTATAGAGTATGTGTTGGATTGCTGGTATGTGTGTGTATGTGCTGTAGTGAGGTGTGTATTAGTGTTCATGTGTGCATGCGTTCATGTGTTCATGTGTTCATGTGTGCATGTGTGCATGTGTGCATGTGTGCATGTGCAGACCGTAAAGTGTGTTTCCTGTCTTCCTCTCACAGGTGCTGAGTTAAGGGTTGGCAAAAGCAGCAGGCCACCTGAAGCCACTGCCACGAATAGTGGTGATGATGACACATGTATTTTGGCACAGGAAGATTTGACAGGGTCTGTCATTGGTCCGCCAATCGACAGTACACAGTGTTCAGCCCCATCTATGCACACACTCATACTGTCAATACATCCCTCACCACCAATGGCCATAGGTGAGGGACAGCATACAGTTGGCATTGACCAGGAGAGTGTGGTACCCATGGCACTTGCATCCGCTAACAGCAGCCATAGCCATAGACCTGGAATGGTACCACATAGGCGGAGGTCCAGGGGTTCTCGGGGGAGCACCACTGGTTGTATTGCCCCTGGCAGACGTGCTCTCACAGGTCTTATGATGACCAGTATGTTCCGGGCTGTAATGCAGGCTCAGGCACATATGGAATGGTACACCAAGCTGGGACTTAGGGCGCAGAGGGCACATTACACCACTATCAATGACAGCATCCGTGACCTTGCTGGTGCCATCCGGACTTACACCAAGGTCATTGATAGACATTGGGGGGGCATTAGATGCCCTCCACAACATGTCTTCCATGAGCCAGGACCATGCGGGATGGTTGCTATGTCGATGCGGACACATGCCAGCAACAGCTGGCAGTGTTCACGGACGACCCACAGTTCACAGCCATTCCCGTAGTGGCAGTACCAGCCCCAGCAATGCTGGGGCTGGCCTGTCTATTGACCGTCCCAGTAGACCATGTGCACGTGGCTCTGGCCAGTCCCAGCAGGGACATGGGTCCAGTCATCATACCTCTGCCTCTGATGATAGTACCCAGTCAGGGTTGGTACCCGATACTGCCCGTAGCACCCCTGACAGGCACAGGTACTGTGTCCATGGCCAGAGGCAGTGATCTGTACAGCCTAGCAGGTACAGTCTGTAGCTGTCCCACAAAGTACTGTATATGGCAGCCACATGGTGGAGCTGTGTGCATGCAGACACACACACAACCAAACAACTAGGGCTTACACATACACACACACATTACATCAACATTGGCTCATGCTGTACTGTTGTCCCTCACACATACACACACACACACACACACACACACACACACACACACACACACACACACACACACACACACACACACATGTCAATTGGATGGGTCAATGTCAGGCTCTGGCAAACAACAAAAAGCCCTGTTCATATGATGATACCTGTGTCGCCTCCTGCCATCTGCATCATTGATGGAGGGACAGGCTAACATGGTGCTGATGCACAGGGTGACACTATAGCAGTGTAGCAATAATAGCAAGTTGTCAACAAGGAAGTGTAACGACATCCTTGTAGGTATATCTGAGCAGACATTATGCATTAACACTTTGATTGTCAATGTAGCATTGTTTACACCACTGTTAGGTTTGAGTATGTATTGTCCACCCATGTGCCACTTGGCTGAAGTGTAATGTATTGCCAGCATGTGTTAGTGAGTGGACAGTACATGTGTGATGTGTGCAGTACAGATTAGCAAGTGTACATCTGTGAACATGGAGGGTGCGCACTGTATGGATGTACATGCATAGTGAACACATGACATGTGTGGCATACCATGTCGTACACATTGTTAACATCTCATAGTCTCTTTCAATGGCCAGTATGCATTCTACTACAGTTATGTACTAACATGGGTAGATGTGTGTATGGCATGGGTTGACATTATGCTGTGGGTGATACCGTTAATATCTGTCAATGATTTGCGGTCTGGTAGTATACACAACCTCAACAGCATGACTATAAGCAATCATTGGATGATGTCCTGACAAATGACACACAGTAGTAGGGAACCAAGTAACAATTGGATCCTTCCAGTGCTACACTATATCACAAACCAGTGGTAATGACTACCACCCATTCCTGTGACCACACCTGTTTGGCATATAGCCCCCCTTAGGTACATGCAGACACACTAGAGATGTGTCCATCCAAATCTGGAAATGCATGGATTGGCCTATAATGCATTCCCTGGATGGGACACATATCCTACACAAGGGTATCATACAGACAGATACCTGTTGTCTGATACATGCTGTATATCAGTAAGCCGACTATGGCATAGTTATCCTCATGTACTATACATACTATCCCATCAGTACCACACAGGTGGTAGCCCTCAACATGAATGTTGGGTACCAATGTGTACATACAGCCTCATGTTATTTCATGTGTCCCTTGGTATCCACATATCCATAGGTATTGTGGAGTCCCAAGGTGTATCACATAAGACATTAGAGGCCTGAATGCATATCCACAAGGCAGCCATACACCTATAAAGACTGTCCATTCTTGGCAGTCTTTGTTGTGTATAACCATGTCTGACATATACCCCAGGCATATACCCTCACTCACACTACTCTTAAGTAACTGTCATGGGTGTGTGTGCCACAGATGACCTTGGCCACAGAACACGACAGTGGATGGTACCTACATATGTGACCTATGATCTGAGAAGCAATGGCACAACCTGTCAATGGAAACAAATGTATTCATGTAGTATGCAGGCTTCACACCTATGTACTGATTGAGGGGACATGTACACATATATATTTGCCACGCAGATACCTGATGTGTGCAATGCATCTACTGTTGTAATCATACTATGTCATACCATAGTAAAAGCAAAACCCACACCGCATTGACCAACAGTGACACACACAGTCAGCATTTGCAGGATTCAAACCCCTACCTAGCTATGTTATGATACTAGAGAGCAATGCATTTACACGGCACGTGATCTGCTTTACTGGGTGGTTTCCCTTCTCCGGCTGTATTTGTAGGATGGTGACATCATCATTCTTTCCAAAGAGGAATGTACCTCTTTTAGTGTGTTTTCCCAGTCTCCAAAAAGGGCACTCCTTTTAAAGACAATTGCACACATACACACCCCCCCACAGACACACACACACACACACACACACACACACACACACACACACACACACACACACACAGACACACACAGTTTGCAGGATTCAAACCCCTACTTAACTATGTTATGATACTAGAGAAAGAGACGCAAAAACACGGCGCGCTATTTGCTTTACTGGCTGGTTTTCCTTTTCCTGCTGTATTTGTAGGATGGTGACATCATCAGACTTTCCAAAGAGGAACGTACCTCTTTCAGTGAGTTTTCCCAGTCTCCAAAAAGGGGACACCTCTCAAAGGAAACTGCACACATACACCCCCCCCACACACACACACACTCACTGTTTGCAGGATTCAAACCCCTACCTAACTATGTTATGATACTAGAGAGAGACACATTAACATGGGGTGCTATTTGCTTTACTGGCTGGTTTCCCTTCTCTTTTTCTATTTATAGGATGGTGACATCATCAGACTGGACATGGTGATGTGTGTACACTTTGTTTTATGCCATTCCAGGAATGGTCCATGTGGGTCAGCAGGTGTCAACAGCTTGAACAAGACCTCAGAATCCTTACCTTTGTGTGATCTATCTGTGGACACATTGACATTCCATCATATGTCAACACATATTTATGCACAGCTTGTTGGTTTTGTGGATATTACATGTGTCTGGGATGCTGATAAAGGGCTATTCAAAGTCTATGTGACACATGTTTAGATGTGTTCATTGATGTATGTCCTGGGTGGCTGCCTTGAAAACAGTCTAGCATGTTTGGGAACCATGATCCGTACATGAACATACCACAGTTGGTAGGGTTGTGTGTATGTCAGCTTCCAATAGCTCTGTTTATGACTGCAACCATGATGGACTCCATGACCTTGCAGATCAGACTTCATAGGCGTAGTGGACTTGACTTCCCATGGTGTGTTGTGCACCAATACTTATGGGGAGTGCCATATGTAGCTGTGACACATTCAACGGTTCCACATCCTGTGTAGGGGGTGAGGCTCAGCTGACTGTTCAGGTGCATGATCTGTTTGTTCTGTAGTTTGTGCATGACACATATTGGGAATCAATGTATTCCACTTGCTGCCATGCTTTTGGCAGTGGGGGTAGCTGCTCATCCATTCTACATGTGATATCTCCTGGTATGATGATATGGACTATTGTCAGTGGGAGATGGGTATGTACATATAGGCCTGTCTGTCATGATGTTGGCATTGTCACTCAGGTACAGTTGGACCTGACTCAGGACATATATGGGTGTACATTGCTATTTATGACATAGCGGAAGGAGGTGTCATGATTCAGTCTGGACTCCTTCTCAGATACTCTTTACAAAACACCAACGAACATGAGCACTAATCCCTGTTATACTCTTTTACATGCTTAACACCCTACTGATCCTTTGTGATCAGGCTACAGAGTATGTCATGATAATATCCTGGCATGTCCAGGGGTAGGTGTCGTGTGTACTCTTCAGTCCAGCCTGTGGATATTGTAATATTGACACAATGTCACATCTGCCTCATGTACACAGACAACCCTCTCCTCCTCCCGACAAACTAAGATATAAGTGTGAGATGCACCTATATAGACATACAGGGTGCTGAACTCTCTCGACCCATGACTGGCACAGTCTATCAGGTGGTGAAAGTAACCACACACACCACATATCAGTCTCACATATCCTCTAGCAACAGCACTCAAACCACATTATCACACATAGACATACTCGGATGCTGTAAATGTACTATACCTAAGCAGCAGAGACCTCCAAAGCAGACATACACACACCTGCTACCCCACTGCAATACCCACATATCACATAGTTCATAATGTCAGTGTGCCACACAGTCACTGCCCTTTGGGCTAAACAACACACCTAATGCACTTGTAATAGGCGACACTTATTGTCAGACACACTGACATACCACTCACCAGCCCTAACAAGGGAATAGTCACTTTAGGCTGTCTGTTGGGTGCCAGGATCTGCCGCATAACACAGGCAGTCAGGTCACTCCAAAGCAAGTACAGGACTGGCACCATCATTGTCAATGCTGGTGTGTATAACCTCAGACGTTACTCCCTGGACCACATGACATGATGCATGGAGGAATGCTCTGATCATGTAGCCCAGGCCAGTATGACCCTGACCTTGTCTAGCATCTTACATCAACCAATTATGATGTCACAGTATACGGACACACATATCACATTTAACAGTTGCCTAACAAATTTGTTTAATTCATAGGGGATACAGTGTCTATCAGCCTATGGTGATATGCTCAACATGCCACATAGCTTCACTATGGACAGCTTGCACCTGTCACCCTTGGACTTTGGAATGCTTGCTAAGGCTCTTGCTTCCACCATAGTGCCTTTTTTAAGCAGGGCTCAGAAGACAAACCCTCCTCCATAGACATTACAGGTTAAATGAAACTAAGGGCAATGCTGCTCAACAACAGTTGTGTTAACCTCATATTGCTGCCACTCAGGATTCTCCTCAGTATGGAGGATAGCGATATCTGTGCACTGACAGACGCCTGGTTCAGTCTCGCTTATGCACACCAGCACTACCAGGTTATGTTTCATACCATGCTGTCTGACAACAAGACTTGGAACAGACAACACAACTAGGGGGAGTATCCATATACATCACAGATACACACACCTCCGGGTTAGTAGCATTGCACAAAGCATCACAGACCATACATATACAACTACCATTGTGCAATACTGCCTTTCAGTTTGTTGCCTGCTACAGAACACACTCCCAAACTCAGGAACCACACTCGGCTTTCGTGGGAACTGTGGAGAATATGAAGGTCTCCACAAACACCATTATATTGTATGACTTCATATACACAAATATTGACTGGGGATACTACTCAAGCCCCGACACCCTCACCCAACAGTCGCTACAATTTGTAGACTCATATGCTATGGCACAACCAGTCAGCACAGCCACAAGGGGGAATACATATTGGACCTGATCATCACCAACATGGGGACTCTATGTTCCACACCAACGATATACCCCTCATTGGAAGGTCAGAACATACATGTATCTCACTGGACATACATATACCCTCCACACACCCATCCTGGGTAATCTTGGTTTACTTCTCATGAGCCAACGTTTCACTTCACCGAAGCAAGGTGGTATCCTCCAGAGACACTGAGACAGTGGCATATACAGCTCACACTGCTGCATCCTTTACATACACATTATATGGGCACCTAGTGGACTGCATGGCTTGTGCTATCTCAAATAACAACAGGACTCACTACTCCAATGGCAGAGGACCTGTCTGGTAGACCCCAGCCATTAATAAACTGTACAACGTCAGGAGGAGGCTACTACATGATAGAGCACAATCCCAGACTGGGAAGGCATCTGTGATCTGTACTAGCAGACAGCTACTGAAATTTTCTAAGGGCCGCTTCTACCAGACAATTGCAACAGACACGTAGGACTATCACAGGGCCTTCATCAGTTATGTCAGGAACCTGGGTGGACACTCACTGATATGCTGTGAGATACTGCATACTGACTAAACCTACCCTGAACCCACTGGCATTGCCAACATCCTTGCAAACAGGTTCAGTGCAGATGTCTCCCACCCATCCCCCCTAAGGAGCATCTATCCATCCTAACAGAGTTTAACCTCCCTGACATCACACAGTAACAGGTGAGTGCTGCCCTCCCCAAAGCGTACATCACAGTATCAATGTGACCAGATGGTGTCCCAGCCTGCATCTTACACGAGCATCATGGCAGACGCAACCCTCACATTACATCACTGTTCAATATCAGAGTTACCACAGGATATGTACCCAAGGAATGGAGTACAGCGACAGTGGTCCCACTCCACAGAGTTGGTGCCACAATGGACCACAGACAATATTGCCCTATAAGCCTAAGTAGCCTGTTCTGCAAAGCTATGGAGCATATTGTCATGGCACTCATACACATAGACATCGGGAACCTACAGACAATGTGTCCTACACATTTCAGCATTGTTGTGGGCAGATCTTGCCTCTTGAACCTGTTTGTATTCTTTAAATGGCTAACAGGTCCATCGACATAGGGATGGCTGTCCACACAGCCTACCTGAACCTTGCAAAACCCTTCAACACAATAACCCACTGGGCCATTATTCATAGGCTCACCAGCGTCGATATGGACACATATCTCACACGATGGATTGATACTTGGATCAGGGATAGCACCCACATGGTCAGAATTGCAGGTGCCATGTCTGACTATACACCAGTTACACGTGGCATCCCACACGGCTCAGTCCTGGGACCTCTCTTGTTCAGTATATATTTGTCTGACGTACAGGCTACCACAGGGGGAATATGGCTGAACATGTCTGCACTTGACTGCAAACTGGGTGCCATGATCAACTCTCCAGCTGCCACATGCATGCTCAAACAGGGTCTCACAGAGATGGATGACTGGTGCCTGAGCCATGGCCTACAGCTAAATGCCATTAGTTGCATAGTCATCCTCTTTGGGAATAACAACATGCCCACACATTACCACATAGGTAGTACTCCATTACATACGGTAGGAGTTGTTAGGGGTTTGGGACATGACTTGTTCGTACTGTCGCCTTTGACATTCACGTTGCCAAAGTGGTTGGACACACCTTCTATGTGGGCCACCTTATCCCATATGGTTTCACATCTAGATCGAGTGAGGTCATTGTGCCCCTATACTCATCACATCCATGCTTGGTTACAATGCCACATTTTGGGTGTACCTTACCCGACACCTGTAGCAACTGTACTGGCCATGGAAGTTCCTCACCAAGCAGATCTAGGGACTCACACAGATGCCCTGCACAGTTCAAATGCAGTAACTCCAGCTCTTCTCAGTTGCTTACCACCTACTCAGATATGATGTGTACCTGTTGTTTACAGATTTACCCAACCCAAAATTTCTGGACATGCTCCACCTCAGGATATCCGACTCCCTTGGAGCTACACACTCCAGGGACGTATACCTCAGCACAGATGTTAATAGGACATTGTGGAGGGACAGATTCTTATCCCAGGGGCACCACTCACTCCAGAATGTAATCCCAGTTTCACATAGGCAGAGCCACCCACTGACCACCTACACCTACAGGAGACATCTTGACGACTGTATGGGTGATCTTATGTTTACCCCTGGGATATCTTCTGTGTCCCTGCTAGACAGAGGCACACTAGCCTAAATGTACATGGGCTGTCTTGTGTGACCTACTATTCACACACACAGTGTAGTAATCTGACAGGGTTGCGAATGCCAAACACACTCTGGCTAGGCTTGTACATGCCCTAGGGCAGATAGCGTAGTATCGACCTCTGAACCTATGCTAATGTTCAAGATGCACAATGTTTATTGCTGATACTGTTTGCAGGTCTTTATCATCTTTGCTTTACCGGTTTCTATGAACAACTTCGGTATCTGCAGAACATATTTGATTATGACAGGGTTCCACTATATTATAGATGTGTCTGTTGTCATATAACTGTGTGCACAGGGTGGATTGCTGTATAGTGACAGGTTCCTGGGTTAACACATGTGACTGCCAGATATGCGTGGCCCACTGCTGTACTCAGATATGACCTAAGTGTGTGAGCATGCCAAGTTCTGCCATTCCGTGTTTTGTTACCTGACATTTGTCTCATTTATTCAAGTGTGTGAGCATGCCCAGTGTGACCTTTCAGTATGTTGCTATCTGAGGTCCACTACATTTGTTGATGTGTGCAAACATGACCGATATTAACATTTATACTTGTGTGTTGGAAGTCAGGTTCTGTTCTCACTGCAGGACTCACCTTTGTGTCATAACTCGACAAGGATTATGCTGTGCCTGCAGGGTTTCCATGAAATACTTTGCATAGACTTATCAACATTCCTTCATACAGGCTGACCACTGCAATACTGTCATGGTTTAGTGGTTCAGTACTTTGGCTATAGTGCACAGTATCCTGGGTTCAAGGCCCATCACTGCTTTATATTTTCATACTGAGCAGACCAGACTGCTTAAGGGCCAGTTAAGCAAATATGAGCATGTTGGCTTTTGTCCAGCTATACCCTACTTAGACCAGGCTTGTCCGACATTGCTCAATATTCACCAACATTGCTGGACGTTGCCCAATATTACTGAACATTGACCACAGTTGTGCTAGTTGGTGTGTGCGATTTTGTTTGTATATACTACATGGTGGTAAATGCTGTTTAGCACTGCTTTATATTGCTTAACACATGGCAATCATGCCTTAGGTGGTGCTGCAGGGCTGCCTATGTCGGATGCACATACTACACTCCCTGTACATGTTTGAAAGTGGGTAGTGTCAACTTAGGCATCCCTTTTACTATATGTGCGAGTCAGAGATAGGTATCATTTCCAGAGTTCCTACTGAGCCAGTGTATGTGCTATGCGTTGCCTCTTTGCCAAGGCCAAAGCATACTGGGCATGCCTCCTTCTGCCTACTGGGGCAGGCTCAGGTTGTTCCTCCTCCGAGTCACGCTCTGCCTGTGATTGCCTTGGCAATGGTGGGGGGGCTGTTTGGCCCAGGCCTATACTGGTCCTTCTGCAGCTGTTTTCACAGGATCATATTATGTAGCATAGCACATACCATGACAATTTGGGTACATGTAGTTGGTGAGTACTGCAAGGCTCCACCAGATGTGTCCAGGCACCAGAACCGTGACTTGAGCAGCCCAAACACACACTCTATTACATTATGTGTTTGTGCGTGTGCCTCATTATGGCATTCCTGCTCAGGTGTGTGTGTCTTTCTGATGGGTGTCATCAGCCACGGCTCCAGTGCATAGCCAGCATCCCCCACTAGGTGACCATGTGGGATGTCCCCATTGTCAAATGTCTAGTACAGCTGCTTCAGATGCCAGATATGGGAATCATGGTAGCTTCCAGGGCAGCCTGCACACAAATTCAGTATTATGCCCTGGGCATCACACACGACCTGGCAGTTGATGGAAGGGAAGCCCTTGCGGTTGAAGTAGACCCTACCCCGCTTGCCGGCTGGTGCTTTGATGCATATGTGCGTGCAGTCTATTGCACCCACTACCTCAGGGTATTCCGCTATTTGCTGGAAGAGACAGATATTGCTGGCCAATACCTCACGGGAATTGGGGAAATATACATGATCACCGACATGTGCTGACATGGCATCCAGGAACTGGTATAGTACCCTGGATGCTGATGCCTGTGATATCCCCATCATATCACCAGTTGGTCTCTGGAAGGTACCTGTTGCTAATATTCTTAGGCCAATGCATACCTTGGTTTCCACTGGGATGGGTTCCCCTCTGTTGGTTCTGTGTGTGAGGCGTGGCCTGCACAGCTCAACAATTTGCTGCAGGAGGTCTCTGTCCACTCTATAGCGCTCCACTATCTCCAGCTCATGTAGCCCCTGGTAGGTTACCCTGGGCCTGTACACTCTTCTCCGTCTCCTCACTGTGGGTTGTCCAGCAACATTTCCATTGTCACCACCCTCAGCATGTTGCATATGTCGCCTTATAAAAGCAATGGCAGCCCCTAACATTTCTTTGTCTCAGTAAAGCTTTTTCAGTTTTCACTTCTATTAGCTTACTGCAGTGTCTGTTGTGAGAAACATAATGGACTGCTGTTTGCAGAGTTTTAAGTGCTAGGCTAGGCTGGGCTGGGCTAGTGTACTGCCTGTGTAATTGCCAGATTCTGATTGTTTTCACTTGCTAGCTCTGCTAGTACTCCCTGGTAGCTTCCTACTATTTGTTGTGCTTCCTTTTTCCTTTCTGTTTCCTCAGAGGGGGAGTGCCACGCACACAAGTGGAAACACGTGCACAGCAGCTAACACGTGCGCACACATGCTTACATGGACTAAAACTTGCTCATTCGGGTTAAAACGCATGCACACCAGTGCAAACGCACTTACAACTCTTTAAATAGCCTTATACATGCTTACCTCAGCTTAAACACTCGCACTCACGCTTACACACGTGCAGTCTGTTTTACTCAGGTTTACACGCACGCGCATACCCACTCAGCAAGAAACATTGGTGTTATCCACGGCATACACCTTCCATTTCTTCCCTTTCCCTAGCCTACCTGTTGACACACCTCTTTCCATGATGTGTGAATGACAGCTGACACATACCACTCTGCTCCAATGAGCTTCACTTCTTTCATACATACCCCCCTTATGATGTCACCTATCTTCTACTCTGTTACTCCCCATATCCTACTCCTACACTCCACTGACTGTGCTCATTTGCTATGTAAACTTACGATTCACTATCCTAACACTCATTTACATAGGATTGCCTACTAATGCTTGGTTACATGTCTTAGACTGAGCTTCCCCCATTAACAACCTCTACTCGGTGGCCATGTTGTCTTCAGCCTGCCATTCCCTTGCATTGTACATTAACAATTTCAATAAAATCCACATTTGTGAGTTTTAATTTTTAGTATTCTGGGTTTTAGAGCACACCCTGTTTGCACGGCGCTGCGCTATGCTTAAACATCGGAAATCAGCGAAAAAAAAAATATTATTATTTTCATATTGCATCAGGAAACATTTCACATGGCCGTATATTTGGCCATTGGCATGCTTCCTGCACTGGATGCAACCTTTATTTGGAGCTGTCACAGCTCCGTTTTGCTATTTGCAGAATGGTACTCAGTTGTCAACTGAGTACATTTC
This sequence comes from Protopterus annectens, assembly GCF_019279795.1. NCBI lineage: Eukaryota > Metazoa > Chordata > Ceratodontiformes > Protopteridae > Protopterus > Protopterus annectens. The sequence continues at coordinate 191,484,683 of NC_056732.1, forward strand.
TACAAATAACACTGCTCTTACTCGGACAGGTTCGGGTTTCCTGAATCACAAATCTACCTCATTTGCATGCCTTTCACCTGCAGTTGAGATAATTTGCATATCCCAGCCCTGTCCATGTAAGTGCCATTTTAGGTGCTGTCTTACACACCCCTACAGGCTGTTCCTGGACCGCTCGTCGGACATGATGGCTGCATGGAGTCTTACTCAACTCTAAGACTCCGTGCAAGCCTTCGTGAATCTGGCCCTAAAACTCTACATTGTTGTTGAGTTCCTTTTTTGTGCAAAGGGTAAAGGGTTTATATTTTGAAGTGAGTTATGGTACTGCTTATTGAGTGCCCTCGGTGTCTAGTATTAGCCCCCATCCATATGTCTTACATCACTGGTACAGCAAAACTGTTATTCTGTTCACTTTTTACATCACTGTAAGTAAATATAGTAGTAGTAGAAACCAGGTTCTCTCACCACGAAACACTTAAAATATTCAATAAAAAGTCCAGTTTCACCAGCATAAGATAATCCAGCACCAATTTTCAGCAGAGATTTCACAATAGTCCAGAAGTAATTCAAACGAAAAGAAAGTTTATTGAAATGTGAGCGCTTTCGCGTAGCAACTACTACGCTTCATCAGACAATGTACAAACATTTAGAACTTCCATTTATATAATAAAAACATTGTGAAAAGGCGCCAAAATTAGTATATGTAATTATATAATTAGATAATTAATCAATTAAATCAAGTAAAGTGCATTCAAACGCTTCCATTAAATCTTATGCTCATTCAATATCAGTCAAAATCAAGCAGTATTTTGTTGTATTTTGTTTTTAAAAACATACACGCAATTGGAGCGGGATGCTAGCTAAATAAATATTAGACATTGAATGTTCTGTGCAAAAGTGCATTATTAACTATAGCTAAAAGCTAAAAACTGATATGTAACATGATTATTCATTCTTAATAATTATACATAATAAATAAATAAATGTGGAATATAAAATAGAATGTTTATATATAAATCGCAGCAATCATATAAAAAATCATGGAGAAATGGGTGGTGGTTGACAGTTAACTATTATAAAATAAATATCAATGGAATAGTATCAATGAAATTAATATTGTTATATTATTGTAAGATATGTGCATGTAAATAAATAAATGAATAAATAAATAAAATTTGTGTTGGAACATACAATTTATATATTATTTAAAGTTATATGTATAGATATTATGAATATAAATAGTAAGTTATAATTTTAGAAACCATGAAGTATAAACTATAGGACATAACAATAAAATATATATAAACTAATGCATGAACCTACATGATGCATAACTATAGCTCAATTGAACTGAATTCTAAACTACTGATAGAATAGAATAGAAGTGTGTAGAAAGTATGAAAAATAGATATAAATGTATAAAACACATGAATGTGAATATAACATATATGAATTGATGAATTCTAAACAAATAAAAATATATAAATGTTAAACTGGAAATATATAAATATGAGCATGTGTACACGTGGAAAGTGTTTTATTTTAAATAAATACTGAGTATATTAAAATCAGAATAGATTTGATATAAAATGTATAGCTCATCTAGCCTCTAAGGCAGGTTTTATAGAAATATAGCTATTTATACCAGGAGGTATGTGGGCACCTAGTCTTAGAATCCATTTCAATTCTTTATTATTCAAAAATGTGACATTGTCACCACCTCTTTTATTGATTGTAACTATTTCTAGAACTCTAAAATAAAACTGATGTGAAGGATATTCTATTATATGTTTCGCTAAAGCATTTAGTTCATTTTTTCTCTGTATATCATATAAATGACCATATATCCTGTCCTTCAGACATCTTTTTGTAAGCCCAACATAAAATGCCTGGCATTTCTTACATGTGGCCAGATAGATAAGATTTTTTGTACAACAGTTTGCGAAAAATCTTGGTCGAAAAATATAATTCATAGTAGGGTGATGAAATTCTTGCACCTCGGAGATAAACTTGCATCTATTACAGCTATGGCAAGGGAAGGTACCTATTTTTCGACTAATAGAAGAAGCTGCTGAGTGGATGAAATGGTTATCATTACACAATAACCGTTTGAGATTTGGACTATTTCTAAACATAAAGTGAGGTTTGTCTCCTACAATCAACCTAATATTTGGGTCCATGATTAAAATCTTCCAATTATTATGGAAAATTTCCTTTATATTATTTATATTACTGGTATAATTTATAATTATGGCCACAAATTTTGTTTGAAGGGTTATGGCTTCTCTTTTTCTTGTCCTAATAGGTTTATTTTCTGTCTGTATGTTTCCTATAATGTTATTTTTGATGTTACTAACTAGATTTGAGTCATAACCTCTTTCCTTAAAAAGTTGTTATAGGCGATCTGCTTCAGAATGTAGGTCATCAATGTCCTTGCAGAGTCTAGTTAGCCTAATAAACTGACTTTTAATGATACCAGGAAAGATGTACCTAGGATGCATACTGTCGAAAGTAAGGAGGGTATTCCTCCAAGTTGGCTTTCTGTAAAGTGTTGATGCAATAGAGCCATCATCTGTAATGCTTAGTGTTGTATCTAAGAAATTAATCTTTACATGAGAGCATTCCATGGTAAATTTAAGGAAGGTTGATGTGATTTCTAGATAAACTAAAAATTGCTTAAAATCAATCTCAGTACCCTCCCAAATGATAAGAATATCATCCACAAAGTGTTTATAGACCTTTATTTTAGAGAAAGAGGGGTGGGGAAACAGGCAACTCCGCTCCCAACTTGAGACAACCAAGTTGTCATACGTATTGGCACAGGGAGTGCCCATTGCCACCCCCCATTTTTGTAAATAATAATTATCTGAAAACATAAAAGCATTGTTATTGAGAACTAAATCTAATAGTTGGCCTATCAGCAATTGCCTATCATTAGTGAAGGACGTCTCTTTTAATAATACCTCTCTTACCGCTTCAATGCCTAGGTCATTAGGTATAGACGTGAAAAGATTCTTCACGTCTAAAGTAATCAAAAGATATTCATGTTCATTGAGGGCTAAATGTACCTCTGATAAATAATCAAGCAGTTGATATGAATCTTTTAAAATAGATACAAAAGAATCAACTACAGGTCTAAGTAAAAATTCAATAAAAGAAGAGATGTTAGCAGTAACCCAATTATCGCCCGAAACTATGGGTCTTAGTGGTATGGGGTACTGGTTCTTATGAATTTTAGGTAATCCCTTAATTATTGGTATAGTGGGATTATCAATGAGCAAATAGTTATACATTTCTTCACTGATTTGCCTACAAATTAAAAGGTTATACAAAACATCATGCACATTTTTAATAATTCTGTTAATATCATATAACTTCATTCTAATGTATGTTGCATCATCATCAAGCATTAAATGCATATTCACATTATAGTCAGTGGTATCTAAAATAACCACCCCACCACCCTTGTCAGCTGGTTTGATAGTAATTTCATTACAATTACTCAAATGCTTTAATGAGGTAAATTCTTCCGAAGTGAGGTTATAAAAACTAGGTTTTATCTTAGTTGAAAATAATTTATAAAAATCTTGTTCACATAAGTTTAAAAAACATTCAATGTTATGTGTAAGTGGGGGTATGAAAGTGCTTTTGCGTTTAAAAGTAGTTTTCACAGTGGCATTAGTAGAATCAACTTTATCTTTAAAAAACAATTTTAAAGCTACTTGTCTGCAAAACAATCTGAGGTCAATGAGTACTTGATTAATGGTGTCAGGGCAAGCTGGAATAAAGTTAAGTCCCCTATTCAATAATGAAATGTCAGCATCAGAAAAAGAAAAACCAGAATAATTATATAGTAGTTCAGTCACATTCTTGTTCTTCTTACAGGGTTGTGGTTTTCTCTTGAGAGTTTCCTTTTCCTTGGTCCTCGACTCATTGATCGGCCTCTGTTGTAAAACTGTTGTTTCACAGGGTAGGGTAAAAAAGTGGAGGGGGAAGGACCAGAAGAATTGTCAGAACGTGAATCCTTCGGTCTGGCTCCTAAATTACTGGGTAAATGTTTCAGTGCTTGTTGATTAGGAGGGGGCGTATCAGACACAGTGGAAAATGTAGCATTAACCCCCTCCAAGGATGAAGCTGGTAATAATTCATTATTAGCTGGGAAATCATTCGTACTACGAACAGACTTGACCATAGCAGTTGAAGAATTAGTAGATAAATCATTAGGTGGTGAATGATTCACATTGTCAGTGTTACTGCTTATATTCTGAGTAGCAGTATTGCGTTTCGGCCATACAAATATTTGCCGAGATGCAAAATCATGAAAATCTCTTTGCAATTTACGTAGCTTTGTTGCTTTTAGCCTTTCACTAAAAGCATTAGCCTGAAGGCAAATATTGCGCATTCTCCTAACACAGTATTCTGTTTTAAAACGGTCATTCAAGTCTTTAAAAGTGAGGTCAATTTTATTACGTAGTTCGTTTTCTATCGGGTTAAAGTACTCAAGCAATAACTTAATGTACCTGTATCCAAGGTCAGTGTTGAGGTCCTGCCATTTCTTAAGGAGTATCGGATGTGTCTCTCCATATGTCGGCATGCAGAGGACTCTCATCCCCCTCGGCACGATGCAATGGTGTAGGCATGCCTCCAGATGCTGTCTTTGCCAGGCGTACCGCTGTAGCCTATACATGTCGCCCTCTAGCTCCTTTGATATGGTGTTGAACTCCATTATATTATCACCCTCTTCATTAACCGGAACAGCATTATCTGTATGTGACAAATCCAGAGTCAATAAAGGGTTTGCCTGTTGATGTAAAAGATCCACCAAAATTGCTGAGGCGTCCCTAGTCCCTGGAGAATAGTCCAATTCTATATTGGCATTTTCCATCGCGTGCAACCGGTGAAATAACCGAAGTAAAAAGTATAAAATGATAAAAAAATTTTCACCGATGGCTGAAGAGAGTACCTGTAGTAGAGAGGTAAATGTAGTAGTAGAAACCAGGTTCTCTCACCATGAAACACTTAAAATATTCAATAAAAAGTCCAGTTTCACCAGCATAAGATAATCCAGCACCAATTTTCAGCAGAGATTTCACAATAGTCCAGAAGTAATTCAAACGAAAAGAAAGTTTATTGAAATGTGAGTGCTTTCGCGTAGCAACTACTACGCTTCATCAGACAATGTACATTTAGAACTTCCATTTATATAATAAAAACACTGTGAAAAGGCGCCAAAATTAGTATATGTAATTATATAATTAGATAATTAATCAATTAAATCAAGTAAAGTGCATTCAAACGCTTCCATTAAATCTTATGCTCATTCAGTATCAGTCAAAATCAAGCAGTATTTTGTTGTATTTTGTTTTTAAAAACATACACGCAATTGGAGCGGGATGCTAGCTAAATAAATATTAGACATTGAATGTAAGTAAATATGTAAACAGTATCACCCGTGCCTTTCATTTCCCCTGCCCATATATCTTTTCGGCTGAATAACCTGCTGATTTATTAACTCTTTAAGTGATTTCAATGTAATATTTAAAATTCTCTGCTGTCTATTGTTTCTATAAATATTGCAGGACCTGCTCATTAATCTAGAGGACTCTAGAGGTGTGACAGCCCCCTGCACACATGAAGAGGTGTGTGCATGTGCACGTACACACACACATGCACACACACACACACACACACACACACAGACACACAGACACACAGACACACACACACACACACACACACACACACACACACACACACACACACACACACACACACACAGCTACCCTATATTTTACCTAAGTAACACCCCCATTGCAACCACTAAGGCAGGTATACAGTCCCACACACACACACACACACATACACACACACACACACACACACACACACACACACACACACACACACACACACACACACACACACACACACATACACACACACACACACACAAACACACAGAAAGTAAAATGTTAGAGACTACTTAGCTCACTTAGAAAACAAAATCGATGAAAGTTTAATGGAAATGGAAAGCAACAATATAATTTAATTTGGCAAATGCACTGAAATAAGGTTTGCTTCCCCTATATTCACTTTTACTGCATGCCACTTCCCTTTAAATAGATCATGTGGCCATCCACTTTTATACCTAGTTTTATGCAATTTATGGTGTGTGTGTGTGTGTGTGTGTGTGTGTGTGTGTGTGTGTGTGTCTACATGCTCATAGTTTCATAGTTATGTACTAGGCTAATGACCACTCGCACCTTTTCAAACCTAGCTATGTAGCCCAAGTCTCTGACAAGTTTTGATACCCTTGGTAAGTGCAAGCAGGGTTTGGGAGAGGAAACATTTACAAGCAGGAGCCTGGGAGATGAATCATTTACAGCCTACCCATGTCCATTATAGACATATGTGTCAAAGCAGGAATTAATTTATTGTTACCCATCCGATTGTCCGAATTACACTTCAATTGGGTTAGTGAGAGTTAGGTTGGTCAGTTAGGAACACTACCACTAAGAAGTAGATTGCAAGGATGAAACCACCATCAGAGGGAACAACAAATACACACATATGAACACACACACAGACGCACAGACACATGCACACACACACACACACACACACACACACACACACACACACACACACACACACACACACACACACACACATGTACACTCATATACACACAAACATAGTCTCATGCACATATGGACACACACACACGCAAAACACACACACACACACACACACACACACACACACACATACTCACATACACGCACACATAGTCTCATGCACATATGGACACACACACACACACACACACACACACACACACACACACACACACACATACACACACACATACACTCACATACACGCACACATAGTCTCATGCACATATGGACAAACACACACACATGTACACTCACATACAGGCACACATAGTCTCATGCACATATGGGCACACACACACACACACACACACACACACACACACACACACACACACACACACACGTACATTCACATACACGCACACATAGTCTCATGCACACATGGACACACACGCACATACATACAACACAGACTCATACACACACACACACACACACACACACACACACACACACACACACACACACACACACACACACACACACACACACACACACATACACACTCACGTATGTGTTTCAAAGAATTAGATATAAACCAAGTGATACAGAAAGAGTCCCACCTCTGGTACAAATTAGTAACAATTAGGAAAGGACCTCTCTAGTGGCAAATTTGAATGTCTCTGAATCATATGGTGCTACTGCTAGTGGTTTTCTGTGGTAAGTATCACTGGCATTCCATGCATCAGTTGACCCAGGCATTCCCCCAAATCTTTGTATGCACACACAGACACACACATGCAGAGACACATGCACACACTCAAATACACACAGTGACATACGTCTTACCTTTCCCTGAGTTGCCTAATTGTCCCTAATGTACCTTTTTATTTGTCTCTGCCCCTTGTTTTCATGTAGGATTGCAGACAGTCAATAATGCCAGATATTAGAATTCCATTTTTCTTTTTGTTTAGAACCAGCATTATTATGAAGGACTTGTTCTAATACCTGTACAAAGTAGCTTAGAGAAGTATTTAAAAATTCTACCTGATGGTGTCTAGTCTTTCTACCAACTTTGCTTGAACATCTAGAGCACAGATGTTTACAAGTATAACAACCCCCTACAAGGTTACACCTCCATCCCTCTCAACTCTCCCCAGTTTTACAGAACATTCCTAATTTTGCCTAATGCCTACCTTGGCCCTCATAAATGATTTATATTGCAGTCAGTCTGTAATACGAGGCATGAGAGCTTCGTACTTCTTATTGTTCAGAAAAATATCTTCATTAAAAAACTCTCCTGCCCATAAATCCTCAATTAATGCAGAGAACTAAAGTGTTGACCTGTGTACATATACTTTCTAAGCTAGGAATATGGAGTTTAAAATATTTGCTCCAGTTGTGGTTTGGTTTCTAATTGACTTACATAATTATCACTTGGTGTCTAGTTAGTGCAGAAGACTAAAAATCTACATTGTTGTCGAGTTCCATTTTTTGTAAAGAGTAAAGGGTTTATATTTTTTAAGTGAGTTAGGGTAGTGTTTATTGAGTGTCCTCAGTGTCTAGTATTAGCCCCCCTCCATATGTCTTACATCACTGGTACAGCAAAACTGTTGTTCTGTTCACTTTTTACATCACTGTAAGTAAATATGTAAACAGTATCACCCGTGCCTTTCATTTCCCCTGCCCATATATCTTTTCTGCTGTATAACCTGCTGATTTATTAACTCTTTAAGTGATTTCAATGTAATATTTAAAATTCTCTGCTGTCTATTGTTCCTATAAATATTGCAGAACCTGCTCATTAATCTAGAGGACTCTAGAGGTGTGACAGCCCCCTGCACACATGAAGAGGTGTGTGCATGTGCACACACACACACACACACACACACACACACACACACACACACACACACACACACACACACACACACACACACACACACACACAGACATGTAGTCATCTGAGACCAGTCATCCCTCTGTATACACTCACATATGCAGCCATTCACATACATGCGTACATATAACTCCCCTCAAACACTAACTGTCTAGAAAACTCCCCAGCACGTACCTTTAATACAATCTCTCCCAATGAAAATAATGGATGAACATGAACATTTGGCTGAAATAATTAACTTATTAACTCAGCCAATCAAGCTAATTTACACAGCTGAGCAATTCTCTGAATGGCTTGGTTGCATAAATGCCTTAATTGAAGGTATTTCTGGTGGAAAATATGTGACTAATTAACATAGGGCAGAATACCTCATTAGCATTTTAAGTAGGCTACAGAGATAGCTCACCAAAGAGCTGCACCTCTTTGAGGTAAAGCACTGCATTAGTGATGTCTCTGAATAGAAAATGGTTACCTCCAGTGGTAAAAGGGCTTACCTCTTGCAGTAACCTTTCTGAATCCCTGTCATAGTCCATACTTAAATGTATGCTGGCTTCCATTCTATAGTTATTTAATGATTTTACCCCAAATAAGAATACTGTCGCCTAACCCTTTCTCCCCAAACCTGCCTCTCAAATGTGTTGTACTATGATATTTAGACTGCATTTTCTGACATTGATTTTACGTTAGTGCAAGTATCCAGCGACAAACTGTTGATATGCCTTTTATTCAAGTGGCTATTTCACATGTCAGTGCTTTCACAGTACATATTTAAAGCCATTTTTGACGTTTTTTCTTCAAACTACTAGAGGGTATTGGTAATGTGTATCCAGGACAGTGCGAGATAATTTGATTACTAAATATTTTTGTGGTACTTTTAAAGTGGGTGAGGGATGTATTCTCCTGATAACTAATATGATTTTATTCCCTTTCTCTGGTTAATGGGGAGAACATTTAATACTCTTATTTAAGAGGTATGAATCTGTTTGTCACATAAAATATAAAGATACTTGGAAAATGGCAGGGGATTTTAATCCTTTCAGATCAGCACTTCAAATTAGTTATATTGCTTGTGGAACATTTTGCTAATGGCATGCACCATGCTCAGACACTTTTTCTAAGAAAATATTACAAAAAGGTTAAAAGCCATCAGTCAATATGTGGGTATTTGGATCTCTTTGGTTAGAATAAGGGGGATCACATTCTGCAGATGACAACTTTTAAATTGTGTAGAGACAGGAATTCTGTGGAATAATTGAAGAGAGATGTGAATTGATATTTCTAAAGCAAATTAAAAAGTCACTATAAATTCTTACCCAGCACAAATTTATTATATATAGTAGACTCCTCTTCTGGGGCTAAGGAAGTTTTTGAACATAGTAATTTTTTTCTGGTTCCCTCCTCTAATGTGATGCAGATGAAAATGATTTTCAAAAATAGCACAATACATGGGAATTAGAGTTACCAAAAAGAATATCTAACTAGCAATTTGATACTAAAGGAAGTACAGGTCTAGATCTGGGGTAATATTAGCTGCAGTGCAGCTTAGGTAGGTGTCTTAATTCCACCATCCAATGACATGACTAGAACTTTTTGAAGTGCACAGTGGTCAATATTTCTAAATTGAGAGGACTGTGGTAAAGCCTAGTCAAATTGTATTAAGACCTACTCGGATTACCAGTAAGACAGGCCTTGTGATTTTTTTTTTGTGAATGAAGTTAGCATGCAATATGTGTGGATCACTGATGTCTAATAAACAAATATTTGTTTAATAACCTTAAATAGGGAGATACTTGATATATTTCAGGCTGAGTATTAAAAGATGATTACATTTCATATTAGTTTTAGTAAGCATGCCTTAATTTGATTTGGCCTGTAAGTGTAGCTGGTAGGGGTCTTTCTGTTATTGGCTGTACTATATTTTCCCAGTGATCCTCAACAATGAATGATATAACTTGTAAACATAGGGATTGTATTGTATAGGTGGTTGTTGCTTTAAGTAGCTTGTAAGTCATTGCGGCAACTTGATGGAATTAATTACTGTTTTGCAGTGTTTTGAATTAGAAATATTAAACAATAAAAAATGCAGACATTATGAGCTGTATAATACAATAGGACTGTTTTGTTTAATCATACAGCAGTGTGGTATTTTAGGCTTTATTCAGAGATCATCAACAGTCAGTTGTAAGTTTTTATTGTCCTTAGTTGATTCTGGCATGCTGGGATCTTATGATTAAAATAGTTTAGCTGTGTTAAGCAATTGTTTAACAACAATATTGTACTTTGGGGAAGCTTTTGGGGGTCTGAGACTTACTGCTGGTATTCAGAGATGTTCCCAGACATTACTGTTTCATTTCATTTCTGAAAATTCAAAATCACTACTTCTTTTGGGGTAAGTATGTTGGTGGTGGCCATATGGGACTTCCAAACATCTGACATCATCTTGGCCAAAGTAGTAGCTGCTTTCATATTTCCTGAATGGCAGTGAGATTAAAAAAAACACATCCAATTGTCATCCAGAATGTTGTAGAGAATAGACAAAACAACAGAATAACATCACACCATCTCTAGGTAATGTTCTTATGACAGAGGACATCTATAACTGTCACTAAACATCTCTCTCTCTCTCTCCCTCCCTCTCTCTCTCTCACGCACACTATTTCCCAGCACATCTTTCAACTCATCAGCTTATCCCTCCTTCTTAATTAACTATTAGGCCATTTGGGATGTTTCGGCAGTCTGCTGAATTTGTACATTTTTGATTCTGGAATGCTGAGAATTCTTTGATTAAAGTAGCAAATATAATTATGTCCTGTGGTTGCTTTCAAAAGATTTTCTGCTGGGTGGAGGAGAGGGTTGGGCATTTAACACTCACAGCTGGTGTTTAGATATGCTCATTTATGTTTTTTATTTGTTTGAAAGTTTAAAACCATTGCTCTGTTTAGGATATGCATGTTGACAGTGGCCATATCAGATTTCTCAATATCTTGCACTGGGGTCTCTGAGGAAATACTATATTGTTTTTTGGAATGGCAGTGACATTAAAAACATTTGTCATCCAGGTCATAGCAGAGGATGATGGAAGCATCAGAATTATATAACACTACTTTTAAGCAGTATTTTGGGGTTAAAGGGCAGCCATGTTAGGCGCAACACTTATTCATTTTCCCAATCCTTCCTTAATTTATTAATTTTTACCTCTTTTTCAGTAATTCTTTTGGCCATTATAAAAAAAGAAGAAAAGGGGGAAGAAAAGGTAAAAATAACACAATGTTACAAAAAGAACCTGCTAAGGTACACGGAGGGCGATAAAAGTGGTAATATAGTTTTATGAACACCAGCTTATATGAGAAAAAGCAGATTGATTTATTAAATTATATAATATGTTATGAGAAGATGATTGAATGGGATGCTAATCTAGCTATCAGCATGTGGACTTAATACTTTTGGACATATTGCATAATAACAAACTAAAGAAAAAAGTGCACTATGCACCAGGATTTTGTCCTTTAAATACACAAATTAAGCTTTTTTGTGTGTCATTGAAGATATTATTCACGTTGCATGATAATTTCAAAGGCATTGGCACTTACAGTGTCTTTTTATCCATCCATCCATCCATCCATCCATCCATCCATCCATCCATCCATCCATCCACAACCCCTTTTCCAATTCTTGCACATGGGTTGGGGTGTTACATCAACAATGACAATCATCTAGAGGCAAGCTTTACACTGCTGGGTGTCTAGCCCTGCTGCGGTAGTTTATCCACACCACACACTCACATAGAACTCTTTAAAATAGCTATACTTTTTTGCATTTCCATAAGGCATAACGACTATAGTGAGTCCAATGCATAGTGGTATCTTGACAATATTTTGAACAAAGCCATCCAGGCTACCCTTCCTCTTATTAATGACTCCTAGGATTTTGTGGGTAAGTTATAGGTTGTTCACTTAGAAAATGTCAATGGTGACCATTTGTTACAGACAGCTGATATTATACTGCTCTATAAAGTAATTTCTAATGATGTAGGAAGGGAAATGGTGAGCTGATTTTAGTAAATCTAGATGATTGTCACTAATGTGATACCCTGACCCCATGTACAAAAATGGGAAAAAGCATATGCGTTAATAATTTTTTCTTTTGTACAAATGACATTTCTAGGCAGACCAGGAGAGTGGGGATGGCAGCAGCTGTTGCATCTTCCTTCACCAAACTTGTAAGTGAATGTTAAATGATAATAGTCTTGTACATTTTAAAAAATATGTACTTCAGCTTTCTTTGCTTCATTGCATCTTTATTTTTTCATCAATTTAAGTTTGATTGATGCTGCAAAACTTATGGAAGAACTACAAATCAGTTTAGATGTTTTGCATTTATATTGCAGCCCTATTGGTGTACATTTTTATTTGTGAAGTTACATTGTAATGGTATTATTAAGAATTTATCCTCTACTTTGTAAATGAACAAACATTTGTTTATAACTATATTCATGCTTGCAGTACACATTCAGTATTTATTGAAAATAATGTATTCAAAAATTAAATGGTTAGCATGGTTAGACTTCTTTCCAAAGAAGCAATGAGGGGCTGGTTTCACTAGCTTAGTAATTTATTTTATTGAAAGAAGTTATAATCCACAATTTATTTGGGATATTTTTAATGAAGTTATGTGAATTAGAGGTACTTTGTAGAAGTCTATCTAATCAACATGTATTGACACAGACCTAATGGTGACATAACTACAGAGGTTCTCCAATTTTGTTGAAGCAATGACATGAACTATACTAAGGCTTTTCTTATAATGTACAGTACAGATGGTAGTACTACATCTTATGTAATAACTGGAAGTTCCTTCTGAGATACCCAAATGTAGGGTCTAGATACATCTCCTACTGTCACTGAAAGGAGAGATGGTAACTTGAAACTCTTGCTGTAGGGCAAGAATATACATGAATATCTCATAAAATCATTGTATGCATCCATGTGGCTTTCTGCAGGTGGTATCACTTTATTAATGACTGCGGCCTGTATGATCTTGGAATACTTCAGTATCAGTTTTGGCCTGAAGAGTAGGTTTTACTATAACAGTACAAGGGTGTCACCCCAACCCCATGTGCAAAAAATGGGAAAAAGGAGGTATAGACTGATGGATGGATGGTATATTGTGCCATCTGTAAAACCTGCAGTACCAAGTATGTTATTAAAACAGGAACCTGAGAATTAATGTATGAGCACTATTATGCAATTAAGTCTCAAAACAAGAATAATACCTTATATAAGTATTTTATAATTTGTGGACATTTTAAGAAGCTTTCCTTCATTGTATTGGGTAGCATTGTAGGAGGGTAATGACTATTTAAATATCAATTGTATTTTGATGTCATGAAGAATTAAGTAGGTTCATAATAAAGTTTTTTTTTTACCATTTAAAACTTATATTACATATATATGGTGTTTTTTCTTTATATCCTTTTTTACAAATGTGACAATTTTTATAGAAAAGGATGGGAATATTTTGGAACAATTGATTATATTTGATTGGATGCTGTTATCACATGGAACAATATTTTCTGTACATAAGTATAAGCTTTTTGGAGATGCCTCACCTCTGTTGAATATAAATATAACAACACCTAACTGAGATTTTGTGTAATAAAAAGAGCTGGTTCCTAAGGTTGTGCATTTATTTACTAATTTATTTTTAATTGTTGATTTTAACCACTCACCAGAAGAAGGTATTTTTTGTGGATAAAATCTAAAAATCAGGTCAAAGGCAGGGAACATATCATGGCTAAGTTGTTGGACAGGAGTGATCGGCAGGAAGGTTAGAGGAACATTTGAGAAATCTCCCTTCCTATCATGCTAAATATCCCCCTTGGACAGGAGCTGAAAAATGCCCTAGAGAATTGTGGCTGACTCACCATTTGTCTAACCCAAAAGGCAGGTCAGTCAATAACAACGTAGACAAGACACCTGCCAGGGTGCAATATGCTTCCCCAGATGATGCAAATAACCTCATCTGGGCAGACCTGTGATCTATTGCTCATTCGGTTAGATATAGAGTCATCAACTTTTTGACTACTGCCAGAGTAATAGAATGACTATTACTTGTTTTGATTGTGGCTAGAGAGAAGTAATATTTTGATAAGGCCTTGCAAATGAACTGCTAATTGGCATGTGCCACTTTTGAAAAATTCAGCTGAGTTTTGTAATGGGTATGGGAAAGTGCAGGTGAAGGTGTTAGGTTGGTACATTATTTCAATGGTGTTGGTAGTAGGCAAAGGCAAGAAGAGAATATATGAAGGAAATGCATTACTACAGCAGTGTGTAAGGTACTAAATGCTGTATTAGTTTATGAGAAACTGTGTGGTCTAACCAATGAATTCCTTTTTCCAGGGCTGGGAGTAAATGTCTGCACTTGATTTTAAAATTACTTGATGGCATGTTGCAGACATTAAATAACAAAACTGACTTTATGTTGGTCAGCTAAGAGTGTAAGGGGACTTATGTCATTACTGTAGTTGCTAAGTTTTGCTTGCTGGACACTAGGTCCAGACAGGACCTTCACCAAATCATTGTCAATATGGCTGAAAGGTAAGTGGACGATGCATTATGGGGACCAGTGCTCAAGGCAGGTCAAGGAAGATCTCAAGATTCAAAAAGGGTTCCTCTTAGATTTCAGTGATTCATTATTTTGACAAGATGATTGCAGAGGCAAAATTTACTTGGCATTTTCAGTGGTCATGTGTGTGCTTGTACAGAAGAAACTTGTCTGTCACCCCTTTGTCCTGGGGGATGTAGACAAGGGGATGGGCATTTAGCAGCCTGTATCTTTGTCTTCTAGGTGGAGGGCCTACATCATTGCATGATAACCAAAACAGAGAATTAAGAATGGATAGGTGAGACTTGGCAGAATGGGGATTAAAAACAGCCCATGAGATTTAACTGGTTACCCTTGCTTATTGTAGGGTCTGCATGCCATAGGTAGGATTGCGCAACGCACATGGTGTGGACTGCTCTAATGGTTTCATACATTGGAATGGTATTTTATTAATGAAACTTTAGGTAGCAGGCTGGCAGAGATAGCCTACTCCCTGACAAGAGAGCCATCATATTCATAGTATATTAAGTAGTATTGCAGTTGTCAAGGCAAGAATGGGACAATACTTAGAAAAGGCTGACCAGAGATGAATTCGCTATGCCCACTAAGATGGGTGGTCATTCTAAAGGGTTATAACAAGGGAGCAGGCACTATTGATCCAGTATTTGTATTTCATTTAAAACATATTCAGCAGATACAGACTTCAAAGTGATGATCAAAAAGGTTTAGAGTCTAATGGCAATCAATGTAACTCTGTTTTCAGCACATACATTTAGGTTTGATCAGGCAATTTATCTCTCATCTTAGGGAACATTAATTGAGGTTAATGAGAAGGTGGGTAGTTGACAATTAGCTGTTTATGTGTAATATGTAAGATAAAAGTGGGGCATGGGGAGGAATAGGATAAAAGAAAAGGAGACAATATTAATAAAATGCTTCAGAGGGGCCACTGTATCAAAATTGTTTGGATGGGCCACTCTGACGTCTGTCTCATGCTGGTCATTCAAATGCTAACAATGATTTCTTCCTTCCTCCTTTAGCCATAACGCAGTATGTCTGGTAAGGCATTTCCCCTTCACTAGGTCAAGATGAGAACCCAAGTGAAAGCTGGAGGAAGGCACTTAGAGATAAATCTGTCAAACCGTTATTATGGAATGAAAGAAAAGATGTGTTGTGTGCACAACTGTTGCCAACAGTACATCCCATGTTCAGAGAAGCAAAACAACCAGACAGCATCTACATACATTTGGTGAGGGCAATAATTTTTGGTCAATTCCTAAAAAAAGAATTGTTAATATAAATATTTAAATGTATGTTGTAGCTGAAGCAAATGTTTAAAACCTTGCAATCGTGTGGTCAAATATGTTACAGTGGTGTGTTTGGAAGAATGGGCTTAATCATAGGGTTATGGAGGCAGTTAGGAAATGCATCAACAAATCTACATATAAACAGTCCTGCTGTGGTGATTTAGCACCACTAAGCACTGTGATCTGGCAGATGGTGATGGGTAATTGTATAGACTAGATGGGGTGCACCCCATAACATGGATCTAGATTGATTTAATACATTCACATGGCCCCACAGGATTTCTTTCAAGGATATAGAAAAAGAAGGTAGTGAGAGGTAAAGAAATGGTGTCTCAGCAGAATATGTAAGTAAGGCAGGATTATTGAAAGAAAAAGAGTACTATGCATAGTAGAAGTGAAGGAACAAAAAAGTAGGGCAAATAATCAGGGTAAAAGACTGTCATTTATGTATTGGTGTGAGGTCCATGACAGTTGTAGTACAACAAGGATAGTCTTAGCAGTCGTTAGCCAAGAACACAAGCCTCAGGATATGGCAAAGCTGATAGTCAAAAAATGAAATTAATGCTAATTAATGTTGATTGGAATTAATAAAAGTAATAAAGGAGAGTACTGAAAATGGAATTTATGGTATTTTCTAATAAAGAAATTGTAACTTGATTGTATCTGATGATGATGATGATGAGCAATAAATGCTAGCTACCAAAGTCAGTACACTGCATTTCAGTTGCAAAACAAATGGTTGTGTGGCAATAACCTATGTTTTTTTTTCTAGGAGGGAAGGGAGAAGGAAAAGATAAGACATTTATCCTTAAGATCGATCCCAGGGAAAGGAAATCATAAAGACATATCTAGCACAGCGTGTACATACTTTGTTATATGTACTGGTGGCAAAGATTAAACTCCTCAAGCAGTAAGTGACCTAATCATGAGGCATAGATGAGCATAATACTGATCTCTGGTTTCCACAGGAGATCACTGACGGTGCTTAGCTTAGAGTTGGAGATTTCACCCTTCTGTCACTTTTAGCATTTCTATTCAGCATTTTGCTTTGTCAGCATCTTATAATTCAAGGTTTCTTTGTGATGCAGGTATTTTTGGTGTCTCTATATACTTGGTGCATCATCAAAAATGTTCCTATAATCTTACAGGATCATCAAAAATTTATATGCATCCTTGGCATGCTATTAATTGTACTAGCATTCAGTAAACTCACCTTGTCACCATATTTATGTTTCTCACTGAAAACTATAGTAAAAGTTCATATAGTTCACATATAAAGCACAGCTATATTCACAACCCCAAAACAGCCTGACTAGCTAAAATGACCGCTGCAAACCCAAATTCACAGTCAGCTGTGTTTGTTGTTTGGCAAATTATTGGATTAAACATTTCAGTACATGACATTGGCAGGTTGTTTCAGGCAAATATATGATACAGCAGCAGGGATCCAGACAGAAAAATGACAACTCTAACCATGAGAACTGGATACTAATGGTAGCACTTACATAATATGGCAAACACCTATTTCAAAAAGTGGGATCCAAATAAGCTGAGAGACAAAGTACTAGAACCAAGTGGTTATGGATGTTAATGCTGTTGGTGCAAGGCAAAATTCAATTGCCAGGAGCACTACTGGGGGGGGGGGGGCTCCAGCACTTATTCCTTTAAAAACAGATGAGGAATACCTCCTATCCACTCATGGAGAGGATTATGAAACAGACAACAATGACACTGACATAGTTAAAGGTGGTAAGGACACTGAAATGGTCAGACTCCTCCATGGTGTATGAGAGGATGTCCAGCACTGCATGAAAATGACAGAGAGTAGGGATAATGTCATGATCACATTGATCCCTAGCATGGTGGTACACTATAGCAATACCCACGCCTGGGTGTGGGTAAATCCAGCATTACCCACACCATTTACTTTTCTTAAATAATGGCATTGTATAATCCCTTCGGCAAAAGAAACGGTGAAAGCAAGATCTCTGTTGCTTTTTACAAACTGTTTTCGCTATGTTAAATGGGTTTAACATAGTGAGACAGCTTTAAAAAAAGCAACGGAGAATCTCGGTATGTTAAACCCATTTAATGGAGAAAGCAAGATCTCCGTGGCTTTTTACATTATGTTATGTTTGTTAAATTTATGAGAGTAACTTTTAAAAAAAAAACGGAAAATCTCTGTTGCTTTTAAAGCATGTTAAACCCATGGCCGGAGATAGCTTTAAAAAAAAATGAGCCGGAGAATCTCTTTAGCTTTTGTCTCATTATATTAAACCCATCCATATAATATAACGAGACAGTTTTGAAAAAGCAACGGAGAAAACAAGATCTCTGTTGCTTTTACAATCGCTATGTTAAAGGAGTTTAACATAGCGAGACAGCTTTAAAAAGCAACAGAGAATCTCCGTTGCTTTTTAAAACTGTCTAGGTATGTTACCATTTAACATAGCGAGACAGTTCTGAAAAAGCAACGAAGAAAGCAAGATCTCTGTTAAACTGTCTCGCTATGTTAAAGGAGTTTAACCTTTAAAAAAGCAACGGAGAATCTCAGTTGCTTTTTTTAAAGCTGTCTCGCTATGTTAAACTTGTTTAACATAGTGAAACAGTGTGAAAAAAAGAGTTATAATAATGGAAAAAGTCCGGGCGACCGGGCCTTTTTCCATTACTATAACTCTGATTTACAACGTGCACGCTGACCAATCAGCGTGCACGTTTTTGAATATTAATGGGGGGCAGTTGTATAATAAGCATTAATGCATGCCTCCATTGGTACATTAGTGAGCACTTACACACTCAAATAGGAGTCAGTTTTGGATGGGGAATATTACAGGGTAATGTCCAGAAATGATGGTGCATATCACATCGCACTACAAGTGCTTCTCAAGATGGTAGTGGAAATAGCATGTCAGTATAGTCCCCATCCCTCATCACTGTGAAATCAGTGTCTGTAGGATCACCTGCATCAAGCAGGTCACAACACTATAGCAAGTCACCATCCAGCTCACATATTAGCCCCTCCTCAAGATCACATGCAACTTGACCTACCCTGTCTTTAGAAGATGTTGTGTATCATACTTTAAACTTGATATGCTGTGATTCAGGGCATACATGTCAGGTGCTTACAATCTGACTTCTACACAGAGATGTAGAAATAGAGGATGTATAAATGGAGAATAGAAATGTAGAATTCAGATGCCTGAAAGACAAAGAGTTATTAAGAAAAAAATAAATAAAAGAAGAAAGAAAGAAAAATACTGTTGAATACATGAGCACAAAATGTAACCCAGTTTTAAGACACTTCATAGGTTCATAGGTTCAAAGGTTGGTACTAGGCTATCAGCCTATACAAGCCTAGCCATAACAATTCCCTGGATATTTCTTCCCACAATATTTACTTCCCTGGACCCCTGTCTAGCAGGGTGACTGATGTGATCCCTGGGGTGACTTTCCTATCTCCCATCCAATCATCAAAGTTCCTTTTGAAGAGGGCCAAGGAGGTGCTCTGCTTGACAGGTATGGGCAGTCAATCCCAGAGTATGGGGAGTCTCTGGGTCAGGAACTATCCCTCCAGCATTTTTTTTCATTGTGATGACAAGGTTTAGATCCCTGGAGCGTGTGGCTCTGAGGGATTTGGATTTCTTTAAGTGGAGCATGTCCAACAGCTCAGGGTTTGACATGGATCTGTATGTTAAGCAGAGATCGCCTCTGAGTAGACGATATGCCACAGAGTATAGCTGGAGTTTTTTTAGATGGTCAGCATAGGGCATCTGCTTTAGGCCTGTGATTCTGTTAGTGAGGTATTTCTGTGGTCTTTCCAGCTGTTGCAGATGTCTTGTGAGGTACATACCAAATGGGGTGTTGTACTCTATAATGGGTCTAATGAGGGATGAGTACATTGGGACAATTACCTCCTTTTCTCTGGATGAAAAGCCCTTAGTGATGAGGTGTGCCACATAGAAGGATTCTCTGACTGTTGTGACAATGTGGTTATTGAAGGTGAGACCACTGTCCACCTGTGTCCCTAAGTCTCTCATCACACTTTCAGTGTTTAGTGTACTGCCACCTATGTGGTAATTCATGGGTACATGTTTTTTTCCAAAAGGGATAACTATACATTTCTTGGCATTAAGCTTGAGCCCATGGCTCTGGCACCAAGCATCTGTTTCTGTAAGGCCCTTTTGTAGAAAATACACATAATTTAGGGAGTAAATAATGGCTCCCAGTTTGCAGTCATCTGCGAACTTTGTTAGCCAGAGTCCCTTAATGTTGGCTTGTACTTTAGAGAAGTAGATGCCAGACAAGAGCGGTCCCAGGACTGAACCCTGAGGTACTCCACTTGTCACTTGTCTAGAGCTGGATTTGGAGTCGACTACTTTTACAGTCTGGGTTCTGTCAGTAAGCCAGTTGGCAACCCATCAAATGATGTAGGGATTTATGCCCAGCTTAGTAAGTTTATCTATGATTCCAGAGGGGGGGATGGTATCGAAGGCCTTGGCAAGGTCCAGATAGGCTGTGTGGACCACCTTACCTTCGTCCACAGCTCTGGAGACTGATTTGAAGAAGTCAATCAGGTTCAGGAAAAAAGATCGACCCTTCATGAACCCAAACTGGGTGGGGTCCAGTGTCTGAGGGTTGCCAATGTATTTGTTTATAAGTTCCATGATAATGCATTCCATGCTGTTGCAGATCAGGTTTGTCAGACTGATGGGATGGTAGTTCCCAGGATCCAAGGTGGATCCTCCCTTGTAGAGTGGGATAACTGTAGCTGTGCGCCACTCAGTGGGTACAAAGTCTGAGATGAAGCTATAATTAAACATGACACTTAGGTGAGGTGCCAGTTCATTTTTTAGTTCATGCATTACACAGCCCATGATGCCGTCTGAGCCCATGGATGCTGTATTCTTAGCTTTGGAGAGTGCGGTTTCTACCTGTGTGCCCATGATTTCCAGAATTTGGCAATCTTTTGGTACTGAGATGGGCCCTTTAGGGGGTGAGAGGGGGGTGAAGTTTACACTAAATCAGTCTGCCAGTATATTGGCAATATCCTTGGGATCTGTATATTTAATGCAATTCCATTGTAGCTCAGAGCAGATCTGAGCATTGCCATTTAGATTCTTGACATAACTATAGAATGCCTTGTGGTTGTCTTTGGAATCTTTGGCAATTTTATTTTTGTAACTAGCTTTGGAGGATTTTATGAGGGATCTCAGCTTCTTACTGAGGCTGGTAAGGGAGTTTTTTTGCATCCTGGGATTTTCCTCTTTTCTGCAACAGTTTCTTCCTTCTGTTGTATAGTTTATGGCAGGAGACCGCCAGATTGGCTTCCATTTTTTGGAGGAGAATGTTGTGGTTCTATTTGTGATGCCACGATTCATGCACAAGTGGATGTGCTTGTACAGTGCCTTAGTGCAGGATTCTACAGCCAAACTTTCAGCTCCCGTCTGCATGTGTGTCATAAAGTTTGTCACTTCTGACTTGAGTAGCATGAAGTTGGGTTTGGAAAAGTTTTTTACAGAGGTTTCCATATTGGGGGGTGGTGGTGGGATGTGGGTGCCAAGGGTGATTTGCTCATGGTCAGATCTGACCAATAAGGGGTTGACCACTGGTATGGAGCATCTATCTCCCATATTGGTAATGACCAGGTCTAGGATATTGGAGGCCCTGGTGGGACAATGGATTAGTTGATCCACGGCGTTGGAATTTATGAATTCCAAGAACCGTTGGGAAAAGGTGTTGGTACCCGAGTAGTTTTCCCAGTTAATGGCAGGGTAGTTCAAATCACCCAGTATTAGGGTGTTTGGTTGTTTCTTAATATTTTCCAGTATGTTTAGAAAGGTGTAGTAAGAATCCTGGGGCATGGTGGGTGAACTGTAGCAAGCTACAATTTGGATTGCAGTCTTACCTAGTGTTAGTTGCACCTGGAGAAAGTCAGATGCATTGTGTTGGGCAACTAGTCTGGAGGTGTGAATATCCTTGGTGAATATGGACACACCTCCACCTTTAGTGTTTCGGTCTTGGTTTGGCAGCCGAAAAGCATGGTAAGAGTTGTAGCCTGGTATTGCAGGGTGCTCTCTGGAGCCTTGAACCAGGTCTCAGTTACTGCACAGATATCAATGTTCTCCAGTTTTAGGAGTGCCTCGAGAGAGTGCATTTTGAGATTTAGACTTCTAGCATTGAGTAGCATTACCTTCAAATTTTGCATGCTTGTATCTGTTACGGTGCTGGTTTTGCCCTTCTTGCCTAAAAAAGGCACTATAGGGGTGGCAAGAGCTTTAGCCAGTAACCTGAATCCCAGGAGTGACAGGTGCAGGCCATCTCTGGCAAAGCATCGTGGTTTGTTGATCATGTCCTCCCATGCAGACAGATTCTGGATCCCCTTTGAATGACACCAGAAGCTTAGTCAATTGTTGAAGTCAATCATTGTGTCCTTATACTGTGGTATAATTCTGGGCGAAGGCAGGATGCTACTCAAGGCTAGAGTCATACCTGCCTGGTCCACATGATCCAAGAGCTCTTCCATGTCTCTTTTCATGTAGTCCACAGAGGTACATCTCAAACCATTCACTCCAACATGGACAATGACAGTCATATTTGTACTTTTTGTGGAATGACTTGAGTGCATGCATTATGTGGCGGATCCTGGCACCTGACAGGTAGTTGACTGTAATTTTCTCCTTGTTCAGCCTGGTGAGTGGAACATCAGTGTGCCTGACTATAGAGTCACCTATGACTAAAGTGTTGGGTACGTTGTCTTGCCTTAGTGGCTGTTGTTGAGTAGCACACTGCTTTTGTGAGCTATGCGTCACTTTGGTTGTGACTGGTGTTTGGTTGTGTTTCAGCTTCGGAGGTCCTTGTTGCTTTGGCAGGTTAATGTTAAGGGCTTCCGCATATGTGGGTTTAGTGTTGCTATGTGTGGGTGTTGATGGTGTGAGTTTAGAAGGGCTATGTGTTGCTTGAGGTGAAGTGCAGCTGTTAACCTTCTCCTCTTGACTGTCTAGCACAATCTTGGTTGGAGAGAGCTTTGCTTCCAGTTTGGCTATGTAAGTGCATCTCTCACAGGTTGTAGTGTTGGGTGGTAGGAGGAGAGGGTTGTCTGTGTACATGAAACAGTTGCTGCATTGCCCCAGTATGCCCAGATTCACCAGGTGGACAGGAGAAATCACCAGAAGCTGACCCTTGGATATGCCTGTTTAGGTGCTTTTTTGTAAAGTACAAGAGCTGTTTTCCCTTACCTTTGCAAGGTACTTTGCAATTAGGCTGTTTAGTGCCTACGATTAATTTCTCCTTATTAACAAGGAGAGTTGTGTGCTTGTGTCAGTTTAAGGCTTCCTAGTGCTTTCCAGCAGGTTCTAGAGCAAGTGCTAGTCACAGCGGCTCTGCATGCATTTTATTTCAATAATGTTAGTGCTTACAATTAAAGGAAATATCTGGAAAGAAAGCTGTATATCATAACATTAAAATTACTCTGATTTAAATTACACCATTACTGTCCAATTCATTAAAAAGAGCTTCAGTTCAGCAATGTTACAAATGACAGTTACCTAATACATAAAATAAATATTATACACTAGAGAAACACTACTTAATAAATTAAAAAAAAATGATTACATGAGTATCCTGCCATGTCAACTAACACTCTTGCCACTTCACCTTTAGCACTGTACAAATGATGATTTATTGCTCTGAGGACACAACATGTGTATGAAAAAAATAAATAATCTGATGTGCAATAACTTAATTGAAAACAGTAAATTATATCAAATCTGTAATAGTTAAAACTAAGGAAACATTGCATAATAAAAAACGCGTGTAATACATTTCCCATTCAAGTGCAAGGTACAACCTCATGATAAATAAGGAAATAGCACTTTTTATTAAATGTATCACTTCAGGAGATTCAGTGCATGCATACTTATGCATATCACCAAAGCAGACATTCTTGTGCAAAGTGGTTAAAAATGTGATTATTCCTTGTATGATGCTTTATGACATCTCTGAACAGGTGTCATTGTGCACTCAAGCACGACTTTTGCAAACAATGATATCAGTGCCTGTGTTGAAATTAAAAAAAAAATGAAAGGTAAGAGAGAATGTCTGATGAACAATGACAGTAGACCATGCATCACACAGCATAGCCCACAGGTATTACTGCATGCATCAGTTATACTCAATGAAAAAAGGAAATACTGATCTGAACATCATGGTCCATAGTGCTGGGCTAGGTGCTCATGTTTTGCAGAATGCAATATGCAGTAAGCACCCTTGCATGCAGTAACTGTGTCATACTGAAGAGCACCCCAGACCCACCCAGGCAACTAAACCTGCTTTTCAACAAGGCAAACACTCTCTGAATGACACTACAGGTCTGTGACAGGGCTGTAATAAAATTGTCTTCATTAGATCCTCTTAGATTTCTCACTGGTGTCATGAGCCATGGATCCAATGAATATACATCATCGCCTGAGGGGAAAAGAGAGGGAAGGAGAGAGAAAGGAAAGAAGACAAAACAATGGAAAACTGGCTTAATATTAAGCAATACATTTTACCATGAATAATTGTTTAAATCATTAAAAAAATTTATACTTACCAGCAAGATGACCACTGGGCATCCTACAGTGCAGGAAGAGATGGTAGAGTGAGCTAGTGTGCCAGATACGGAAATTGTGTGCACTCACACTGGGAAATAGCAATGCTAGCAGCAATGGAAAACATTTTTGCTAATTGCAAAGTAAATAGAAAAATTATAATTTTACCTTTTATAATGAATTTGCAGAAGGTGGCAAAGCATGTTAAGACTATGAATCTCAAACAGGTAGGAGACGGTACCTCTCAACTGTACAGATTTTTGCAGAATGTTCAGATTTTTGCCTCATATTTCGGGTCCGTTCTTCATAAAGTTGTGGTTTTCTGGCAAATTAGAGGCATATCATTAAAGACTGAAGTTAGAAAATAGTGACAGACAATTGAATTTCAGACTTCATATCCTTCAGAAAATTCATGCTAATGCAAAACCTTTTTTTCGTTCAACTTTCTATGTTTGTAAGAACAATATTTAAAAACTGTCCCTATTTTAAGAGGTTGAGAGGTATAAGAAGGACTTATTACCATATGAGGATTTACATAACCTCATTATTTGCTCATTTGCTTATATTTCTTGCAGATGTCACCCATCAGTGTAAGTGGACTCTATGAATCACACCTTTGCTGTGCAAATTCAAATGCCACCCAAAATGTGAAAACGAAACACAAGCTGTTTCTTCAGTTTACCTGAATATTAAAAAAATAACTTTACACCTTGTCCATAAAATATGCACACCAAAAGCATTACTGCCCACTTAAAGTGCTCCTTAGAAAAATAATTTATTCACATTAAAATGCATTAAGTTAAAATAACAGAAAAAAAATATACAGACTGTAAATATATTTTCAGATAATAATACAGATAGTAAAATGGACCAAATTCTAACAATACAAACTAAGTAGAACATGACTATACCTTAATCCTAACAAATGCTAATACAGTCATCATTGCATTACTAACATACACCCAATGAACTGATACCATACAAAATTTAAACATGGTTTATAATTGACTGAATGAAGAAGAAAAAAGCAGGAGACACCCTCACACCATATCTAGTACAATATTAAGTAATAAATAAAACTCAAAGGTAAAGGGATGCTCTACTCTAACATAAAAACACAGAACAATGCATAAATGTTGGCTTTGACAATCATAATGAAACTCATTCCCTAAACAAGAAGTGCAAAGTAATTCATGCAGCATGCATCAGACCACAAAGCATTTCACATGTAGCTCAGCCGGCTCAGGTACAAATGTTTTCTATTATCAACTGACATGCATTAACAAACAATTATTTTCACTCTTTCCATATCAACAAACATGACATCACCACTCCATCCATGTCACCAAGTACTTATTACCAATGTCCACATTTTCTCAGTAATTGTAACAGCATCACATATAGTTCAGGTGACACGATGGCTAAGGTCTTTGCCTTCTATGCACAAGGTACAAGGCTG
The DNA here is from genome assembly GCF_019279795.1 of Protopterus annectens. Lineage (NCBI taxonomy): Eukaryota > Metazoa > Chordata > Ceratodontiformes > Protopteridae > Protopterus > Protopterus annectens. The sequence continues at coordinate 191,511,157 of NC_056732.1, forward strand.
AATCCCAACCTCTGGCCAATGCCTGTATGGAGTTTGTATGTTCTCCCTGTGTCTCTGTGTGGTTTGTCCAAACTTCCAAAACATGCTGAGTATTTCCATGTCAAACTTACCCAAGACCAGAGCGGTGGGCAACATAAAATCTATGGTGTCCTATAGGAGGAAAAGTTGTATAGATGAACCATTTTGGGCATCTACTGTGGGGCACAGTATCCCCAAGATATGGCAACACAAATCTCAGACTACATGCCGTATCAGGGCTGGCTACTCAACAGTGTAAAAATTGGCTCTAGGTGATTCTGTCGTGTTGACTAATATCTAATGTCTCCAAATGAACATGAATATTTGCTAGTGAAAAGTGGGCGTAGGACCTGGTCTATGCCAGGGACCCATGCTAACAGTGGTAAGGGAGTATGTGTCCTTACTGGTCAGTATGTGCCCATCCTAAAGTACATCACTGGGTCAATAAGCTACTGCCTGGTCAGTTTTCAGTTGCCTAGCTTGGGATATCTGGGATAGCTCTGTTGAGTGAAGGATAGATGTAAAACCAATTAACCTGCCGAAAACTAAGAAATGCTGCCCTCAGTGCAGGTTCACTGGCAGAATGCAGCTTGGAAGTGGATATCAGGGTGTTAAGAAAGAGGCTGGACATCCTATATATCCAGCAGACAGGATGGCAGATCAGTACAGTGCACTTAGCTTGGGGTTCAGAGTCAACTATACAGGAGGAGGACAAACTAGAAAGGATGTGGGGATTGTGGAGAGGGAGAGCCTTCAGATGACAGTGAGGTTTGTCATCAGAATTTGCGATGGACTTACGACAATCAGACTACAGCATAATGATAGAGCACTAATCAAAACATCAACCTATGCTCCACAGCAAGGTTGGGATAGTGAGGAAAAGAATGCATTCAGACAGCAGTTGTAGGATGTACTAGACGAAGCAGGACAACATGAATTAGTGTTGATAATGGGAGACTTGAAGGGACATATCGGAATGATTAGAACAGGATACAAAGACTGCCCTGGTCCACATGGGTGGGGCAATAGAAATAAAGGAGAGGCTATTCTAGACTTCTGTTTGGCAAATGGCATGACACTAGCAAACACATGGTTCAGTAAGACAGACATCACAAGATCACATACAAGAGTGGCCAACATGTAACTCAAGTAGACTTCCTCCAACTAAGGAAAGGGCATTGTGGTAGAAACAATGATTGCAAAATCATCCAAAGTGAAACAGTCAGCCAACAGCATAGACCACTAGTTGCCACAGTCAGCTGCAAGTGGTGGTCAGAGAAGCTGTCAGGTCAACAGAGACTAGGCTGAAGACCTGGAAATTGACTGGAAAGAAGGCACAGGAGTTCAAGGAATCACTCAGGCTGTAGTACCTCAGGAGGAAGAGGATATATATGCAGGTGAAGAAGAATGTCAGGGCCTCAAAACACCATTTGTAAGTATTATAGAACAGATATGAGTTCAAGTCAGGTATGGAAATAAGGTACATAAGAAAATCTAATGGTGGTGTAATGTAGAGGTCCAGACAGTCATCAAAACAAAAAAGGAGTGCAGGAAAAAGTGGGAGTGAGAAAAGATGGACCAGGCTAAGAAGGAATACTGTCTGGCTAACAAGGAGGCTAAAAGAGGAGTTGCAATTACAAAGAACAAATCATCAGAGGCACTCTACTATCTTCTGGATAGTGACTCAGTAGATGGCACAAAAAACTTTATCAGGTTTCAAAGCAAAAGCAGAATGATAGAAGTACTAAGACACCCTTTGTAAGGGTTGTCAGCAACATTCCTCTCACCAGCTCACATGAAATCAATTGCCGATGGAAGGAGTACTTTCAGCAATTTCTGAACGAAGAAAATTCAAAGAAGCTGTACTGCCCCCAGACACAACCTACGATGAAAGATGAAGTAAAAACATCACTAAGAAAATTGAAGTCAGGTGAAACAGCAGGCTCAGACAAGGTCACGGCAAATATGATAAAGATGTTGAGTGAAATAAGGGAGAAATTGCTTCCTTAGGATACTTGCAGCAATATGGAGATAACTGAAGAATAAGCATCTTACTGCCAGTGTTTAAGAACAAAAGGGACATTTGCAGCTGTGGACAGTACAGAGGTATCAAATTCCTGTCACATTGCCTAAAGTTCTGGACAGAGTGACTGATAAATAAATTCACAGAGTAGTAGAATGTAAGATGGGAGATGAGCAGCTCAGATTCAGATCAGGATGCACAACAACAAATCTGATGTTTGCAGTGAGTCAGGTAGTTGAGAAGAAGCTAAAGACAAGGAAATAGTTCAAATGAGCATTCCTAGTCTTGAAGAAGGCATATGGCAAGGTCCCAAGAAAGTTGATTTGGGGTGTTCTGCTGTATTTTGAAGTCTTGGAAACAGTAGAATTAGTGCAGGCTATGTACAATGACAGTATATGGTCTCACAGAAGGGTTCCCAGTGGGAATATGTATACACAGCCCACAGCTGTTAATACTGGTGATGGACTGCATCAGCAAACAGACTGAAGGGGATAGAACAACAAAGCTGCTGTATGCAGATAATGTGGCATTACAGGCAGACTCTAAGCAAGAACTTCAGCAAATGATAGGGGAGAGAAATGCATAACTGAAGGCACACATGATGAACCTGAGCATAGATCATTCAGTTGCAATGGCAACAAATCAGGGAATTCAGAAGATGGTGAATTGAGATAGAATGGTAAATAGTAGAACAGGTTAAGAGCTTCGGTATGTGGGAAGTTTGGTTGAGGAGAGAGAGAGAGATATCAAAGCTAGAATCAGGGGAGCTGCAGCCAATGGGTACAGAGTGGCAGGGGTAGTGTATAACAGAAGAATGCCAGAAAAGCAGAAAGGTGTGACCAGTACTACTGTATGATATAGAAACCTGGGCAGTAAAGGCAGAGCAGTTGAGGAAGCTAAAGGTGATTGAGATGAAGTGCCTGAGATGGGTGGTAGGATGCACACTGTGGGACAGATGAAAAAATCAGGACATCGGAGCAGAAGCCAACACAGCTTCAAATGCAGACAAGATCAAAGAGAACTGATTATGGAGGTTTGGGCAAATTTGCGTAAAAGCAGAAGACAGTCTGGTGGAAAAGATTTGGGACAAACATGAAGAAGGCAAGAGGAAACATGGGTGTCCAGCAAAGAGATGGATTGATTGTGTGAGAAAAGACCTGCTTCAGTCAGGCATGAATGTCGAAGAAGGTAGGGGAGTGGCAGTGAATCAAGAGAATGATGACAGTTGACATGACACCCTGACCCCATGTAGAAAATGGGAAGGAAAGAGGGTTGATGATGATGATCTAGCAACATCCCAGTCAAATAAAATATCACTACACAAAAGCTTCATAGTGCTGCAAACTGCAACCAATTAGCCAACACTGTTAATACAACAAGCCTCCATTAGAAGAATAAATAAATAGGTAGACAGCTAGATAGACAGATAGAAAGACAGACAGATAGATAGATAGATAGATAGATAGATAGATAGATAGATAGATAGATAGATAGACAGACAGACAGATAGATAGATAGATAGATAGATAGATAGATAGATAGATAGATAGATAGATAGATAGATAGATAGATAGATAGATAGTTAGATAGATAGATAGATAGATAGATAGATACCTTAAACAAGAACAGCAACTACCCAACAATTGGAAAATTTCATTATGAGCAAATCAAACCTCAAATTAACAAATTACATTATATAACATTAAACTATTTGAAATATTTAAATTCTAAACCAAAAAGGTGAAAACATAATGATGTATGAAGTAGAGTAATTACAACAAGTAAAACACTAAAACAAATGATAGAAGATTACTGCAGAGGTACTGCAGAAGCTACTCACAGTGCAGCCATTAATATAAGTTACATAACTGATATAAAGCAGTCTTCAATAAATAATCCTTACAGTTCCTGTATCCATTTAAAATAAATGAAAGGCACAAACAGAAATACAAAATGCAATAAAATAGAAAAAATGGCTGAGCAGAATATGTGAAGCCTAGCTTGTTTAGTACATTAAATAGATCACACTATAGGTTTAGAAATGATGGGACATGATAAGTGATGGAAAACAAGATCTTTCATTTATTACATATCAGACGACAAATCTCCAAGTAGACCATATAGAACAGCTGTAATCTGTTTGATATAAATATGTTTTAATATTGCCTGAAAAATGGGACAGAGGAATAATAGCCTGACTAGCCCACATGAACTTAATTTGAATAAAGGCAGAGCTGGTATGGGTATTGAAAAGAATGAAGGGGCTAGGCCTACTTTCCTCTGTTGATGAGGAAGGGAGGAAGTATGCACTTGATCATGGTCTCCATGGTACAGCCTTGACTGAAGATGAGGACAGGAATGAAGGAAGTATAACAAATGGTCTCCATGGTACAGCCTTGACTGAAGATGAGGACAGGAATGAAGGAAGTATAACAAAAGGGATAAGACAAAGTGGCGACATCATGCAGGAGCCATTGCACACTAATCCCTTGTATACTATGAAAATGCACAGGGGATTGGTTGACTTACAAATAAAAATATACAAAGGATGGATCCCACTCACATTTTTCTCAACTGTCACACCAGAGAATGAATAGATCATAAGTCTGTTGTTCACTAGAATAAATAGATCCACTGAGTGACTGGGAGTGATGGGCTTGATAGTCAGAGAGAGAACTTAGGCAAAAAAAGAAAAGATGGAAGCCAGTCGATCTATCAATGGCCATTTCTTTGACTAGTGATGGATTGAAATAATTGTGCTGAAATACCTTTTGACAAGAGTTAAGGATTCTCTTTTCTCCACTGTTGTGTAAACTTGGAGTACTCATAGATAGGTTTATAGAGATGGGAGTTTCTCCCTCACAAGAGGATGGTGCAAAATTGCCTGTGAGGATTGCAAAAAGGTGCCTTGGCACAATTTGTTTGAAATGACTATCACTAGATCAACATGATTCCAAAAGTATTTCTTCAGAAGGTGATGGAGCAGGTGAAAATATTGCTTATCCAATGGATATTTTGCATCACTTTGCTTTGATGCAATTTGATATCAGCTAATAAGAACATCATGGATTATAACTGATAATCTGAAAAATAATGTTCTGAGACTGCAAACTGGGTTATCAATTCAACACTGTTAAAAGTTACTTACTATGAGGTGTGACGGTTATTATACTTCCTAAATGACAGTGCATTCAGAAAGCATCTCCTTGAAAATCACTGCATATAGCAGCATGGAATGATGATGTCCACATCAGAGAATAAAAAAGGAAACTCAGATGTTGCACCAGATTGCAGCTTTGTTAGAATTCATTAACAAGTATACTGATGCATTACTAAGAAAGGATTGGTTTCACATAAACTATGCAGACAGTTCCAGGGAATTATTAGCTTTGGGCTTCATGACATCCATTTTGAATGAATGGATACATTTTCTATTCAATTAACACTGGTTCATAAAGAGCTTTTTTCCTTAGATGGAGGAGGACAAATAAATAAATAAAATATAGTCTGCACGCTGTCAGATTTTCTGCTCTTCCTTTTCCTTTTCTGATCTCTAATTAACTAGGGCTATATCACCATAAGTGTTTGATATATTTAGTAATTTTTTTACAAAATCCATGGGCAGGATTCACGAAGGCTTGCACGGAATGTAAGAGACGTGTAAGACTCCATGCAAGCCTCGCGATCCAGGAACAGCCCGAAACTCCGTGTAAGAGACCAGCTAAAATGTCTCTTACAAGGACTGGGCGTGGATATGCTAAATACCTCACTTGCAGCCGAAAGGCATGCAAATGAGGTAGAGTAGCGATCCACAAAACAGAAAGCAGCCCGTGTAAGAACCGTTTTAGCTGCAGAAATGTACTCAGTTGACAACTGAGTACGTTTCTGCAAAAATCACAATGGAGCCATGTCAGCTCCAAATAAAGGGTGAATATGTGTCAGGCAGCATGCCAATGGCCAAATATGTGGCCATTGGCAAGGTACCCCGATGCAAATATGAAAAAAAAATAATTTTTAATGTTTAAACGCAGCGCAGCCCAGTGCAAACGGGCTGCACTGTATAAAACATAAAAATGAAGGTTATAAACCCACAAATGTGGGTTTTATGCAATACATGCATTTACAATGCAGGGACCAGCACACCAAAAACAACATGGCCACCGTTTAGTGGTTGCTAAGGGAGGAAGCTGAGTCTAAGACATGTAACTAAGCATTAGTAGGCAATCTCATGTAAATGAGGGTTAGGATACTGAATCCCACTGTTACATAGCAAATGAGCACATTCTGAGTAGTGTAAGAGATACATAAGGGGAAGGAATAGAGTAGGAGATAGGTGACATCACAGGGGGGAATGGTAGAAAGAAATGTAGTTCATTGGAGGTCAGTGTTACATGACAGATGTCAGACACAGATCATGGAAAGAGGAGTGCCACAAGATAAGCATGGGAAAGTCAAGAAATGGAAGGTGTACACTGTTACTTACACCAAAGTTTCTTGCTGGGTGTGCATGCAAACGTGTGTGCGCCATGAGGTGCGGGTAAGACAGTGTGCGCATGTGTAAGGCAGACTGAGCATGTGGGAGCCTGTTGGCAGACCTGTAAGACTGTTTGCGCTGGTGCGCACGCGTTTTAACCCAAATAAGCAGAATCCGAACCATGTAAGCATGTGTGTGCGTGTGTAAGCCACTGTGAGCGTGTTTTTGCTGGTATGCACGTTGCTCCCCCCTGAGGAAACAGAAGGGAAAAAGGAAGCAACAGAATTAGTAGGAAGCTAGCAGGGAATACTGCTGGTGCTAGCAGGTGAAAACAATTAGAAGCAGGCAATTACACAGGCAGAATAGTAGCTCAGCCAAGCACTTAAAACTCTGCAAACAGCAGTGCAGGATGTATCTCTCAAGAGACACTGCAAGACAGGAGTAAGCTATTAGAAGTGAAAACTGAAAAAGATGAACTCAGAGCAGAAATGCTAGGGGCTGCCATAGCTGTCATAAGGAGACATAGGCAACTTGCTGAGGGTGGTGACAATGTAGATGGTGCCAGACAACCCACAGTGAGGAGACAGAGAAGAGTGTACAGGCCCAGGGTCACCTACCACGGGTTACATGAGCTGGAGATAGTAGAGCGCTATAGAGTGGACAGAGACCTTCTGAAGCAAATTGTCGAGCTGTGCAGGCCATGCCTCACACACAGAACCAACAGAGGGGAACCCATCCCAGTGAAAACCAAGGTATGTGTTGGCCTAAGAATACTAGCAACAGGTACCCTCCAGAGACCAACTGGTGATATGATGGGGATATCACAGGCATCAGCCTCCAGGGTACTGCACCAGTTCCTGGATGCCATGTCAGCACATGTCGGTGATCATGTATATTTCCCCAATGCCCGTGAGGTATTGGCCAGCAATATGCGTCTCTTCCAGCAAATAGCAGAATACCCTGAGGTAGTGGGTGCAATAGACTGCACGCACATACGCATCAAAGCACCAGCCGGTGGCGGGTAGGGCCTACATTAACCGCAAGGGCTTCCCCTCCATCAACTGCCAGGTCGTGTGTGATGCCCAGGGCATAATAATGAATGTGTGTGCTCTGGCTGCCCTGGGAGCTACCATGATTCCCATATCTGGCATTTGACGCAGCTTTACCAGACATTTGCCAATGGGGACATCCCACACGGACACCTAATGGGGGATGCAGGTTATGCACTGGAGCCGTGGCTGATGACACCCATCAGAAATGCACACACACCTGAACAGTAACGCCATAATGAGGCACATGCACAAACACGTAATGTAATAGAGCGTGTGTTTGGGCTGCTCAAGTCACGGTTCCGGTGTCTGGACACATCTGGTGGAGCCTTGCAGTACACACCAACTACATGTACCCAAATTGACATGGTATGTGCTATGTTACATAATATGATCTTGCGAAAACAGCTGCAGCAGGACCAGCATAGGGCCGGGCCAAACAGCCCCCCACCATTGCCAAGGCCATCACAGGCAGAGCATGACTCGGAGGAGAAACAACCTGAGCCTGCCCCAGTAGGCAGAAGGAGGCATGCCCAGTATGCCCTGGCCTTGGCAAAGAGGCAACGCATAGCACATACACTGGCTCAGTAGGAACCCTGGGAATGATACCCCTCTCTGACTCACTCATATAATAACATGGATGCCTAAAATGACATAACCTGCTCTCAAACATGTACAGGGAGTGTAATATGTGCATCCGACAGAGGCAGCCCTGCAACACCACCTGAGGCATGAATGCCATGTGTTAAGTAATGTAACACCATGTACTATATGCACACTTAAGGACCCTGACTAACATCCACCCTCACCAAGCATGAAGCCACAATATGACGATGGGATGATCAATTGCAATAATTGGCTGAAGTAATGCAGTTAATCAAAGGGGAGTCAATGTGTGCCAGCCTGGGATGACATGCTGACCATGACATGATGCACCACCTGCTAGGGGTGGCGTGCACTGTCAGACCAGGCCTCATGGATACTGGCAAAGGCTGTCAGTACCCACAGCGTGCCTTGAATAGGTAAGGCTCAAAACACAAACCCACCTCCATAGGTACCACAAGGGATAAGAACCTAGATGTAATACTACCCAATGCCAGAAGTCTAAACAGCAAGATGCATCCAGTGTAAATGTACCCAGTATGGAGAATGTTGATATCTGTCCTGTAACATTAAACTGGGTCAAGGCTCACAACAGCACCCTAACACTACCAGATTACATCTCATACTGTGCTGTACAGCCTCAAAACATGGAACAAGCTACAAAAGGCGAGTGACTAGCAATAATTGTCAAGGATAACCACACCGCCATGTTGCTACCACAACAAGAAGCAGCATGGACTAGCCATGGTCAAGTAACAGTGGCTAAACCGCTTCCCAGTATATAGCCTGCTACAGACTACCGTCCTAACACCAGGAACTGCACCTGGCCTATGTTGGAATACATGAATATATCAAGTCCCCCAAACCACATTATATTGGTTGACTGAAAATACCCAGACATACACTGGGAGCATTATACTAGCACCAACACTGTATGAGAAAAGTTCCTAGAATCCATAAACCAAAATGCCCAGGAACAACGTACCACTGCCACAAGAGGGGTAAGCATACTGGATGTGATAATCAGCAACATGGGTACTGGATGGCAAGATGAGAAGTGTATCCCTCACTGGTAAGACCAGACCATAGAGTAATCACACCGGATATACACATCCTGACCACAGTCCCTGGCCAGAAAACCACAGTGAAAAACATGTATAAAGCATAAGTTTCACCCCTCCAAACTGATGTGGAATCCATTAAAGGCCCTGTGCAGGTGCAAAATATGGGACACACCGCAGAACCTGTTATACAGGCATTCCATGAACAAAGCCAGGAATGCTTGGATTATGCAATCACAAATAACAACAAGACACAATGCCATACACGCAGGCATCTGGCATGTTGGACTACAGCCATTACCACACCATGCAAGAGAATGAGTAAGCTACTACATGATAGAGCAAACATAAAAAGGGAAGTAATCACTGATCAGTAGTATGGCAATAAAATATGTCCACACATACAATCCACTAAGGCCAGCTACAACAAGTAGAATCTGTGAATCCTGAGGCAATGTTACACCTGCCCCAAGTACACAGACAACCCTCAACTCCCCCCAATAAATACAAATATATGTGAGAGATGCAACCATTTATCCAAACCGGAGGCTGAGCTCCTTCAACTCAGTACTGTCAAAACTAGCCAGGAGGAGGAGGTAACCACACACACCACAAACCCAGTCCCACATAGACCTATCACAACTGTAAACCAAACACATAAACACAGAAAAACATTCCCGGAGGCCCTAATTACAAGCACACCACACCAACAGTGGCCTCCAAAGCAGACCCCCAAGCAAACATAACCTACAAACATAGCACATGCAACACATAGTACACAAAGCTGGTGTGCCAAACAGTCACAGGCCAGAAGGAGAAACAACATGCCTGATACAGTTGTAATAGGTGACTCTATAGGCAGAGACACTGCTGTCCCACTCACCAGACTGAACAAGGGAAAGGGTACAGTAAGCTGCCTGTAGGCTGCTACAATACGCCACATAACACAAGTACGCAGGTCACCCCAAAGCAAGTAGAAATATGATGCAGTCATTGTCCATGCTGGTGTGAATGACCTGAGATGTACCTCCCTGGACTACATGAAAAGAGACATGGATGAGCTCTCTGAGTATGTACTCCAGGCCAGTATGACACTGGCCATTTGCAGCATCCTACCCTCACCAACAATGATGCCACAGTACAAACACAGAATGATCAGCTTTAAAAGGTGGCACAATTACAGCTGTCAGTCCAAGAGGATCTAATGTCTGTCTGCTTAAGATGTCATGCATGACAAGCCATGCTGCTGTTCCAGGGATGGCTTGCACCTGTTACCCCTGGGCGTCTGGATATTGTATAAGGCTTTTGCCACCTCCATAGAGCCGTACGTAGGCAAGGCTGAAAAGACTAACCCACCACCCTAGAAAACATAAGTGGTAAGAAACATAAGGGTTTTGCTGACCAATGCCAGATGTGTAAACCGCAATATGCATGCTCCTGAGGCCCATGGAGAACATCGATGTCTGTACAGTGACAGAAACATGCTGCAAACCTACTGACAGCACACCGGCACTACCAGGTTATACCTCATATCATGCTTTATGGCCCCAAAACCTGGACCAAAACATAAAAGGAGGGGGAGTATCGATATACAGCACAGACACCCATACGTCCAGGTAACTGACAATGCACGAAGCATCGGAGACCACCCATGTGCACCTAACTGTAGTAAAAACTGCTGTACAGTCTGTATCATGCTACAGACCACACTCTCACACACAGGAACCCCACCCAGATGTCCTGAAGACACTGGACAGTATGAATGTCCCACCAAATACCAAACAAGGTACTCACAAATTACCACATAGGTGGTAAACCATTATGTATGCAAGGAGTAATCAGGGACCTAGGGACACAAGTGGACAGTAACCTGTTATGTGACACTCACATTGCCAATGTGGCTAGGAAGACTGTCTATATTGGACACCGTATCATGAATGGATTCACATCTACGTCAACAGAGGTCATTGTGCCCCCGTACTGTTCTCTTATCAGACCCATAATCTAGTACAATGCCTCATTTGGGATGTACCTTACCTGACACCTGCAGCGGTTAGAAAGACCTCAAAGGTACCTCACCAAGAGGGTAAAGGGTCTCAAATATATGTCATATGCTGCCTGGCTGTAGACACCCCAGCTGAATGCAGTCACATACTGCCTACATAGAGGCATTGTATGTCTGTTGTACAAGGCCATGTCCAACACAGGAGTAATGGACATGCTCCACTCCAGAAAAATCAGAGCCATTGGAGCTGTGAGAGTGACAGATGTCAACCTCAACACATAATGAAATAGGATGTGCTGGAGGGACAGATACATAACCCAGAGGCTCCCCACACCATGGAACAGGATCCCACTCCATGTTAGGCAGAGCCCCTCACTGACACTCCTCAACAGGAATATTGCCAAGTGGATGGATGAATGTAGATGTACACTGGGGGTCTTCACTGTGTCACTTCCAGACAGAGGCACAGTAAAGTAAATCATAAATGGCTATAATATTCACATAGCAAGGGGTGGCAAAAGACACACACACTCTGGCTAGGCTTACAAATGCCCTAGGGTGGATACCCTAGTATGAACCTATGAACCTATGAATGAAGATACAAATTGTACAGGGCACTAAGGATAATCCCAAGGCTTACTCAACTGATGGTAGGAACTGTGTTGGGAATTCACAGATATGCTCTGAATCACACAAATATTACAAACAACATACCAAACACACACACATATTGCCAACATACAACATGACAGGTGCAGTGCAAACCCCCCCCCCCAGAATGCAAAATATCTATCCCAGCAGACTGCTGGCCCCCTGACATTGCAGATGCTGAGGTAACAGCCAGCATCTACAAAGCAAAACACATAGCAGCAATGGTATGAGATGGTGTCCTGGGCTGAGTCCAACATGGACTCCAAGAAGAATGGAATGCCAGATCACACTACTGCTCAATGTCAGCCTTACCACAGGATATGTACCCAAAGAGCAGTGTACAACAACAGTGGTCCTTCTCAACAAAGGTGTTGCCTGAATGGATACTGCAAACTACCACCCCAGAATCCTGACAAGCTTGGTCTGCACAGCTATGGAAAGGATCAGCATGTACCGCAGACATAAAAATATCGGGGACCAACTGACACCGGACCCTACCCAGTGTGGCTGTCTTAAGTGCAGATCCTGCCCCTAAACATGTTTGACCCATTTGAAACAGTCATTAAGGTCATTGATGAGGGCAATGTGGTCCACACAGCGTAGCTGGACCTTGCAAATGCTTCCATACAATACACTACGTGTTCAGTATAGATATGTTCACCAGCTTAAATATAAACCCCTATGTCAGTAGAGGGATTTCAAACCAGACCAAGGACAGAACTGACATGGTCAGACATGCTGCAGCCATGTCAGACTACAAACCAGATATAAGTGGCATCCCACAAGGCTTGGTCCTGGGACCTCCCTTGTTTGGTATATATGTCCCATAGGTACAGGCCAACATGGAAGGACTGTGACTGAACATGTATGCAGAGGACTACAAACTGCCCACCATATCTGACCCCCATCTGACACAAGCATCCCACAAAAGGGCCACATAGAAACAGACAACTGGTGCCATAGCCATGTCAGCAAGCTAATTGCAGAAAAGTGTATAGTCAACCCCCGTGGATATACAGTAAGTGCCCACAAATTACCACATAGGTGTTAACCCATTACGTACCTAACATGTAATGAGAGATCTGGGAACACAAGGGGATAGATATCTTGCATTGGACAAACATGTGGCGGTAGTGTTCACAGAAACATACCATATACCCACCTAATCATGAAGGTTGTCAGATCAAGATAAGGGGAGGTCATTGTGGCTCTGCAGTCATCCTTCATCAGCGTTACAATTGACTGCAATAGCCCCTGTGGGATGTACCTCAGCAGACACCTCATCAATTGTAAAGTCCCCAACAGTACCTCACCAGGAGTAGCAAAGAGCTTGAACAGATGCCATGTGTTGCCTGATTAAACAAACTGCAGCTCCACACACTGCCATACTGCCCACCCAGATGCAAGCTGTGCCTGATGTATAAAGCCATGTCGAAGCTGGAATGAATGAACATGCTGCACCTTGTACAATCTGAATGGCAGTGAGCTATGCACATGAGAGACCTGAACCCCAGCATTGACATACATAGGACAAGCTGTACTGAATGATCCATAACACAGAAGCCACCCCCACTCTTGAGTAAACTCCCAGTACAGGTTAGCCAGAGAGTCACCCATCGACTCTCCTCAAAAGGAATATTGATGAGTGGATGGGAGATGGTAGGTTTACCCTGGGTATCACTGTTATGTCACAGGTAGACGGAGGCACAGTATACTAACCATGACATATGTCATGGCAAACTCCAGTTAAAATGTGTGTCGAACGACAACCACACTCTCTGACTAGCCTTAGAAATGGCCTAGGGCACATCGCTAGTGTTTGCCAATGTCCACCTATGTTGTGGAATACACTACCAATGTTGGACAAGCCTGGTTTAAGTAGTCCATATCTGAACATAATGCAACATGGTCATATGTGCACAACTGGCCACTAAACAGTCTGTTGTGCTCACTATGAAAATTTAAGGCAGTGATAGGACTAAAGCCCAGGATACTGTCCACCACAGTGAAAGTACTGAACCAGTACACTATATGGTACTACAGTGTTAGGTCAGTACGAAAGGATGTTGACAACTGTATGCAAAGTATCCCATGCAAACCTTGCAGGCACAGTATAATCTCTGTTGTGTTCAGATACGAAGCAGTTGGCCAGTAAGTACACAACATGACACCCAACACACAACCATAAACGTGAGATATTGTTGAAGTTCACACTCATCCACATATGTGGTGGACTGCAGAGTTCAACATATGGAAAGCCCACACTGGGCATGCTCGCACACTTTGATGAATGAGACATATGTCAGACAACATGCCATGGAAAGGCTGAACTGGGCATGCTCACACACTTAGGCCATATCTCCGTTTAGCAATTGGTCACACATATCTGGTATTTGTACATGTCATTCCAGGAACCAACCACATCACAGCAATCTGCCCAGTGCACATAGTTAAATGACTACAGAGACATAAGTGATATAGTGGATCCCCCTCATATTCAAACATCTTCCACAGATACACAAGTTGTTCATAGACACAGGAAATGCTATGGCAATAAAGACCTGCAAACAGTCTATCAGCAACAAATATTGTGCATCTGACAATTAAACATATGGGTGTAGAGGTCAATACTAGGCTGTTTGCCCTAGGGAATGAAAGCTTAGCCAGAGTGTGCTTGGCATCTGCATCCCCAGTACAGTAGGCTACTGTGCCACTGTAAAGTAGGTCACATAAGGCATTGCGTGAGGCTAGTGTGCTGTGCCTCTGTCAAGCAGGGACACAGTGGAGATCCCAGGGATTGAATGTGCTAAGCCACATCCATATTGTTGGTGTGTGCTGGAAGAGGGTTGCTGAGGACCTCTAACAGTAAATGGGTGTCAATAACAGTCTGAGGGGAGCCCTATCTGCATTGTCTGGACAATTTCACTGTCAACACTGTCTCGTGATGATTATGTGGGATTGAAGTGTCATGCTGGTACTGTTCAGAGATGTCCTCCCTCTGTGGGCTACAGCTCTGCAATGTATTAGCTCACTCTGTCTGTTGGACAGCTCATATATGGCTGGTGTACACCTGACAGGTGTCCTGTGGTGGAGCAGTCATGGGTATATGTGGGATAGCATGATCAATGCAAACCTTACACATGCTCATATAATGCAATTGTCAAGGATTATGCAGAGTGGCCAGTATAGTCCCCCAGCATGGGTCCTTTGAACTCTTCCACCCCAGTCTTCACAAGTGTAGAGTCTGCTTGTGATAAATACAGTTTGTTTGCAGTGACAACCTTGCCTGGGGGTGGGGATGGGATATGGATGTCCAGGGAAAGGTGGGTATGGTCAGATATCAACAATGGTGGTCTACCTCTGCTGTGGAACAGTGAGTACCCATGTTGCAGATGGTCAGGTGCAATATGTATTCCCCCATGTGGCTGTGGTGAGTGGTTCTGCCATAGCACATGGACCCACAAATTGTAGTGGCTGTAGGGTAATGTTGTAGAGGCCTGAGTAGTTCCCACACACAATATGCCTGTACCTGACATTAACAACTGGAATGGTGTATGTGAACACCTGCATATCCCGGCACTGTTCCCAGGGAAGCAAAGTGTGTGTCCTGGATGTGGGAGGGGTGTTCTGGACTGGTTGTGTTGTGTGTTACAGGTCCTGTGGTCACAAAGCATGGTATAGAACATAACCTGCCAGTGCAATGTGCATATCTGACCCTGAAGAAGGTGGCTGCAAATGCATATATATGCTATCCCCCACCTGACAGGTAGTACTAGATGCACATACCTCTGTAGAAATAAAGATGTCAGCACCCTATAAATACTGCAGGAGCAGAGCAGATGCCCAGTAATTCAGATATTGTGCTCTGCTAATGCATCTCCTTCAAGTGTCCTAAACATACCTCTCAACCTTGAAACATCAAAAATCTGGACAAGACCCATGAAAAATAGGTACAAATCTGTACGCTGTTTAACACAAAATTTGCATACATAATTATGTAACCCCGCCCACTCCCGTGGAATTGTGGGATACCAACTTTTGTGCAAATTGAAGAACAGGCAAACAAAATATGGCAGAGTCACCCTGCAGCCATTCCCAGTGCCCCTTTACCTGGCTATTATACCCCATTTACTATAAACACCAATGTGTGCACACTGCTTTACTTCTACAATGATTTGGGTTTTAATTTTTACACTTTACAGCACAATGGACAAACACCAATAGACACCTGTTAAACTGTCTCACAATGAAAATAGATTTGACATTAAAACTTCTCTACCCTTGAAACTCACATTCATTAAAATAGCATTGAAACATGCACCACATCCAAAGAAATTACATCTGGCCACAGTGGCCAGTGGTGGTTAAAGATTACCTTTTGGGTTGTTTTCAAATCACTGGCCTTGCACACAAAACAAGAAACATACATGGCTTTAGTAAATTATATTCCTTGTATAATACAGCACACTTGTTAGAGCACATTTTAAATTTGTTTGAACATTTTTTCAGTAGGCAATGAAACAAAATGCATGAACCAGTAATAAAACAACTGCCCAATTCAGAACATTTCCATCATAAAAGTCTTTACACACACACCTCCTGTCAATCCCCGAGCTGCAGCGGCTGTTGTGAGCCGTTATCTGCCTAGATTAATATAATGTCTGAGCTGCATCACACACTCTTCAGTCACAATCTTTGCTAAGACAGGAATCTCATAGTATAATGAGATACCACCAAATATAACCAGTCGGTCACAGAGGAATCTATGAGCTGTTAGCTGCCAGATTAATACAAAAGTGACTCATGGAGATCTGCACTCACTTACTGTAACTGCCTAATACACAAGCGAATCTAAGTCCAACCAAACTGCACCTTCAATATTGATCACGCTGCAGCAGCCAGGATTAATGAAGTACTGTTGCCTGTTAGCAGAAGTATTTTTCTTATCTCTGTGTAGGACACAGAGGGAATCTGCTAAGACAAAATATAACTTAGCCTAAGTAACCACTCACTCTGCCTAGATTAATACAAGGTAAGACACACCACATGCAAGCAAGCTATTAAATTCTAATACACAAGTGAATCTAAGACCAACTGACATATTTTGAAACGTCACATAAACCTAATAGGTTTCCTCCCACTGACCCAGGTGATTGTAAGACTAAGGCGCACCAAGTACAATAATAATAATAAAAAGCAACTGAAAATAAAAGCTTTTCTTACACAAAACACACTGCAAAATTACAGCAAAGCAGATATTAAAACTGTTCGCTCCATGCACTTGAGAGAAAGCAGGATCCTGTCAAAGTACGAGCTGCCCTAAGATCAGATTTACTTTTATTTTTAAGTAAAACCATTATGTATAGCATCACTTTGCTTTGTGAATTATTATACACAATTTATTTGTGCTACTATTTATTATTGAAATGTGATAATATCCGTTACGCCCATAGTTGTGACAATAAACTTCAAGTGCCTCCGGAGAAAACACGGTGGTCATCACCACCGTTCAAGAAAAGGTGAAACGTAGGCTCTCAGAATGTACACAACCCACTTTGGGTTCGAAACCCAGGCTGCAACTAAATATAAGACATCAAAAGTACTATAGGCAGTGGCATGACAACACACTAATAGTGCAGAAACGAACCAGGAAGGTGTATACACAAACACTGACACATGCAAACATAAACCGGACATAAAACACACATAGCAGCAATTCTTCAGCGTGTAATATTTCTATTATTCACAAATTCCCACAGGAACTGCATTTCCCCTTAGCTATTCCTAAACATTTATCACTTAGTGTCAGCTCTACGAACAAGTGCAATTTAACAAAAAACAGGTGGCCATTAATTCGCAAGGCATTTCAAATGAGTGCATTTAGCCTCTCACCCATCCCACACTAAAACAAACCACCCGGTTTCCAACACCCTTAAAAGATGCACAGAAGACTCACCCAAAATCCTGATCCATGGATTTAAAGAATTTGTAGCTCTGCACAGGCCGATTATTAAGGACATTTAAAATCTGCCAAAGTGACTTTCTGGAGGAACAGGCAATTTTACCAGGTGCGGAGCTTGAAGGCAGAGGGGAATAAATCCAGGTTGGTGGTAGTCCAGCCAGTAGGTTTGACACAATTCTAGTCCAGGCTTTCTGAAACAGGAAGGGAGCTCCGGGCACCGAGTACAGAGCTGGGATTTGAGTCGCCACTTCGCCCCGCATACTGCTGCCATCCATTTACCTTCAGCAGCGGTTAAAGTTAACCGCCAGAAAGCGGAAATGATGCTACAACAAGCTCCTTGAGCTCAATTCCGACTGGCTGGTAGCCTGACGGTGCTGGCGTCATTACGCGTGATGGCGTCAGCTCCGACTGAAACTTTAAAAAGAAAAGAAAAATCGGAAATGAAGGGGTGCCACTCGGGAATCGTGGCACCCCTTCATTTGGACCCCAAAACTCGGTAAAAACTGAGTAATTCGGAACGGTTGGGAGGTCTGGTCCTAAAATAGTTAGGTAGGGGTTTGAACCATGCAAATGCTCAGTGTGTGTGTGGGTGAGCGAGGTTGTTGTGTGTGCAAGTCTGTGTGAGCAAAATGTCCCTTTTGGAAACTGGGAAAACAAACTACAGGATGCAGTTTCTAAACATGTCAGCACCCTATAAGTACAGCAGGAGAAGATAAACCTCCCAGTAATGCGAATAGCGTGCTCTGCTAATGCATCTGTTTCGAGTGTCATAACATAGTTAAGTAGGAGTTTGAATCCTGCAAATGCCCCGTGTGTGTGGAGGGGGGTTAGTGTGTGTGCAAGTCTGTATAAAAGAAATGTCCCTTTTGGCAACTAGGAGAACACACCACAGGATGCACATTCCCCTTTCTAAACACTGATGATGTCAGCACCCTATAAGTACAGCAGGAGAAGAGAAACTCCCAGTAATGCGAATAGCGCACTCTGCTAATGCGTCTATCTCGAGTGTCATAACTTAGGTAGGGGCTTGAATCCTGCAAATGCCTAGTGTGTGTGGAGGGGGGTTAGTGTGTGTGCAAGTCTGTATGAAAGAAATGTCTCTTTTGGCAACTAGGAGAACACACTACGGGATGCACATTACCCTTTCCAAACACTGATGATGTCAGCACCCTATAAGTACAGCCGGAGAAGAAGAACCTCCCAGTAATCCGAATAGTGCACTTCGCTAATGCGTCTCTTTCACGTGTCATAACATAGTTAGGTAGGGTATGAATCTTGCAAGTATGTGTGTGGGGGGGTGGGTAGTAGGGTGTGTGTAATTGCAAGTGTGAGAGAACAGTTCCTTTTGGCAACTACTATATTACACCAGATGCTGCATATTCCCCCAGTAAACACAGGTGATGTCACCACACTATCAGTACAGCCAAACAGGGCTAATTGCCCAGTAATGCCAATAGTGCGCTCCACTACTGCGTCTATTACAACTGTCAGAGCACAGATAGGTATGTTTTGGAAACCCACAACTGCCACGTGTGGTTGTGTCAAACAAAATGACCATGTGTGGGTTGTTGTTCTCAACAATGCATGACATTGCTTAAACCAGCAATGGCAATGCACACATGATGTATGTGTGTGACACATACACATATATACCTGTGACCTTCAGTAGTTACCATGTCTGACACGTGCCTCAAGTGGATAAATGGTATTTGCAATGCATAACATTATGACTGTGTCTTACTGTGCAGGGGCTGCATGCGGTATGTGTATATACAGTGTGAGTTGTATATGGTATCATCCTAACAGCGGGGGATACACATCTGGTCTGGGCCATATAGTCTACATGTAGTCGATGTACATGTGCTGCATGTTCCCACCTGTTGTGGGAGTGGTAACATGTTGTTCCACTGCAATTCAGTGACTACATGCTAGGAACCTTTCAGCTAGTGTGTTGTAGCTACAGTAATGCTCACACACAATGTCCGGCTAGATGCAGTCCAGCCATATAAAGACATATCTAGAGACTGTCATATTCCCAGTGTTGTTAGGGAGGACAGGTGGGTTTCCTGTGTATGGGAGGGTTGTGTGTGCCAGGCTATGAACCAGAAGGCAGTCCAACACACTGTTAGCTGCTCATGGATAGGCCCTGATGCTTTGTGCTGTGCCAACAACCTGGAGGTGTGTGTATCTGTGGTGCCTTGAGATACCACCCCCCTGTTCATGTGTGGTACATGTGTAGGGGATGACAGGCATGGTATGAGGTATAACCTGGCAGTGATGGGTTGCACCTGTGAGACGTGAATCAGGAATCTGTTACTGCACAGATATTGCAGTTTACCATGCTGAGGACAGTGTCCAGTGCATGCATCATGTGGTGTACACTGCTGGTGTTGTGTAGCATTACTGTTAGTGTCCTATCCGTGTGATACCCGGAGGTGGCTATGTAATCTGTGCCCTGCAGCAAAGGCACTATGTGTGTATCAAGGGGCTTCGCCAATATACAATGGCCCATGGGTGACACGTGCAAGCTGCCCCTCGCAAATCATTGTGGCTTCCCTAGCATGTAAGCACACGCTGACAGCCATTGGATACCCTATGAATGACATTGGAGATTGAGCAGAATGTAGACATAGAACACCCTTCCTACATATTGTGGTAGCATACCTGGTGAGGGTATGATGGCAACCAAGGTCAGGCTCATACCGGCCCATGCCACATGCTGAGAGAGCCCTTCTATGTTCCCTATCATGTAGTCCAGGGAGGTACGTCTCAGGTCATCCATAGTGGCATGGACAATGACTGAGTCATATGTGTCCAAGCCTCTGACTGTCCTGTATGCATGTGTTATGTGGTGGTCCATAGTGCCCCACGGGCATATCACTGTGACCTTCACCATGTACAGCCTGTTGAGCAGGACCCCACTGCAGCGGCCAAGAGAGGTACCTGACACATCTGTAGCAGGTGTGTTGTGTAGCCCTACAGGCTGTGAGTATGTGGCACACGGGATGTGTGTGCCATGTGTGGCATGTGCTCTGTTCCGACTTAACGTATGCCTGTGTGCCAGCTGCTGAGGTGTGTGATGCTCAGGCAGGATGCTATTCTGAGGCTCCAAGTATGCCCCAGTGTGTTCGGATTGCTGTCAGTGCGGGTCTATGTCAGACTGGTATTGTAGTCACTGTAGTATGTCATGCCACCTGACAGGGTATGGCAGTACTGGGTTCAGAGTGCTCAGTCCCCAGATTGGCTATGTGGTTGCATCTCACACATGTGTTGTACATTCCTGGCCAGGGAGAGTTGACTGCATACATGTGGCAGCTGTGACATTGCCACATGACTCACATAAACCACAACTGGACGATAGAGGTGATTCACAGGTTACCTTTGCACATGCTACCATAGTAGTGTGTTTGCCATGGTGATTACCAACACATAGGGCCAATGGGGAACAACATACTGAAGGTGTGTATGTGTGGGTGTACTGCTACTGGTTTCATAGCACTGGCATATATGACTGCACACATGGGTAAATGCCAGGTAAGTCATATGCAATGTGTCACAGGCAACGTACATGCGAACAGGACAGACAGTGATGTTCTGTCAAGTGGAAAATTGACATACATAATGCGCTATGCAGATGTCACTAGGAATCCACAGAAGCTCTGTAAATCTGCATTGCAGGTGGAATAAGTGTTCCAGGGAACCTCAAGCAAACATGCATGCAAACAAAGCTACAGTAAGCAGGGCTGGAAGTAGTCCATTGTACGACAAAGAAGGGGTACCACTTCCAGTAGGTAACAGTGCAAATATGCAGGCACTATAAACATGTACCCAGGAATGCACAGCTCAGATGTCCATGGTACAACTGATATTATTTAATATTTAATTTAATTTAAATTAAATTGGTACTGCACACATATCAACATGCGCAAAGATCCACATTGCATAGTCATTGTGGGCAACATGCCACCATTAGTGTACATGTCCATCATTGCGTATCACTACTTGCACTACCTTCTCCCCTGTGCTACCTATGTATGTGGCTATCTGTTGACATCCCTACCACCGGTATGCAATAATGTGCAGCTGTTACACTATGGTACTTACTATGGGAGTAGATAACAATTCAGGACAGTCATACATTTACTGCATCAGGCATGCTGGGATATACACACAATCATATCAGCACACTGTACTGTTACCAACATGATACTAGTAATACATTTCTATGTAGTCACCCTGTGCATCAGCAACATGTTAACCTGTTCCTGCACTGATGCTGGAGATTGCAGGAGGTGGCACAGTTTCATCATATGCACAGGGTGTGAACTAAGTATGCCTGAGTCAGCCACTGATACCACCAATTGACATGTATGTGTATGTGTGTTGGTGAGGGACAGCAGTACAGGGTGGGGCACTGTTGGTGCAGTGTGTGCGTGTATGTGGTAGCCCTAGGTGTTAACATTTCGCATGTGTATATGCATGCACACAGTTCCACCTCATGGCTGCCATATACTGGTGTTTGTGGACAGCCACAGACTGCACCTGGCAGGTCATACAGACCAGTGTCTGTGGCCACGGACACAGTACCTGTGCCTGGCAGGGGTGCTACGGACCATATCCGGTGCTAAGCCAGACTGGGTAAGTCTGCGGGAGTTTGTTGACTGGACACAGGTCCCTGTTGGGACTGTCCAGAGCCACGTGCATGTGGTCTCCTTGGGCGGTCTGATGACAGCACAGACCCAGCATTGCTGGGGCTGCTGCTGGCACTATGGGGGCATCCGAGGGCCTGTTGTCATCCGCGCTGACTGCCAGCTGCTGCTGTTGCTGGCATACGGCCACATCGATGCCGCAATCGTCCACCATTGCCCTGGCTCATGGACATGTAGTTGTGGAACTGCTGTAATATGTCCCCACAACGTCTGTCTATGACATCGGTGAAATTACGGATAGCATCCGCAATGTCATGCATACTGTCAGTCATGGATGTGCAACATGCTCTCAGCTCCCTCAGACCCTGTCTGGTGTACCTTTCCATACGTGACTGTGCCTGCATGACAGCCCGAAACATAGCTGAGGTTGACAGACCTCTTTGGGCACATCTGCCAGAGGCAGTATGCCCACGGATGCTCCCAAGAGAACCCATGGGCAACTGTCTGTGTGGTACCATCTCAAGACCCTGCCCATGGCTGCTGTGTGGGGAAGCATGTGCCACAGATACCACATCACCCTGGTCAATGCCCACTGTATCCTGTCCATCACCTAGGGACATTGGTGACACAGGATGTACTGGCAGGATGACTGTACACAATGATGGGGTTGACAGCTGTGTACTGTCAATTGGCTGACCAATGATGGGCCCTGACACACCTTCCTGTGCCATTACACAGATATCATCATTATCAGTACCTGTGGCACCAGATTCAGGTTCCCTACTGCAGGACACCAGAGCAGCACCAGAACCTGTGGGAGGAAGACAGGAAGCACAGTTTACAATGTCTACACAATGTTACCAGTGATGCACACATGCACACATGCACACATGCACACGTGGACACATGCACACATGCACACGTGGACACATGCACACATGCACACGTGGACACATGCACACATGCACACATGCACACGTGGACACAGGCACACATGCACACATGCACACATGCACACGTGGACACACGCACACATGCACACATGCACACCCTGCAGTATATACACAGAGCACTACTGAGTTACACTATTATTACTAGCACTATCAGGACTATTATAGGTATTGTTAAAACACACTCACCGGCATGGATGGGCTGCCTTGCTGTAACACCGGAGGGACCTGCAGAAATGAATGGATTAATGTCAGTGGGCACAACTGTGCCATTGATACTGCGTATGATACAGTTCAGTAGTACACCAGTTGCCTTTCACATGTCAGCTGCTGATATTGGCAATATCACACCTGCACAATTACATACTATGTTGACAGCTACATACCAAGGACACACCTTACACATGCATAAACTAACAGTGTACAGAACAGTCAAGTGTACATATGGCATATTACCTGCATGATCCATGTCGTGTTGCTGTGTGGATCCAGCCTCCATCATAATGCAGGTGTGTTGCTGTTGATGTTCCTGGGCTGGAGCCACAACACTTAGGAGTAGCCCCTGCAGTCTGGTGAGGGGGGGAAGTGTGGTCATCCCACCTCCTGTGGCGACCTGTTGCCTGTGGATATCCAACGCACGCTGACGGACATTTCTGATTAAATCACTGCAGTGATGTCGTACCTGCTCATATGTCCTATTATGCATGCCAATGTCATTTACCCTACGGACAAGGTCTTGCCACAGTGCAGCCCTCTCCTGCTGATTCTGGCTGGTGCGGGAAAACAGTATGTCATAATCCTGCACCAGGCTCTGGTGTATCTCTTCATCTTCTGCAGCAGAGTAGGCAGGATTTCGCTGACGCGCCATGTCCCTGAAAGAGAACACAAACAGGATATCAGCAAACTATGTCAGCAAAATATGGCACACATACTATACATGATACTCAACTGTAGTGATATACTACTACTCCCATATGTAGCACGTGTGTGTCACTTGGTGGATACACATGTACATGGCCAGATATCAGTGCTCAGCCAACACCTGTGCAACAATACCTGCCACATTCCATACAACATAGTACCAAGCCCCATCGGTCAGCACACTGAGACAGGTCCAATGCACCACCTCACTCTGGGGGTTCATAACAAGGTACTGTATGTGGAACGTCATCCACTAGTGTCATCTGGACCCAACATAATCGGCCTGGATATACATATCCCACCACCACCACCAGCACAGTAGACTACTTTGAAATATATGTGAATAGACAGATTTTCACTTGTTAGGACTGAGATGATATCCATGCAGCCCACTGGGCCAGTGGAAGCCACAACCCACAATGCTGACCCCTTTGCACATGCTTCCCACGGACATCCCAAAGAATGCATGGAGCATGCACACACAATTCTAACCCAGACCCTATGCACAATGGTTAAGCATCCTGTCTGGTGGACCCCAGCCAAAGACAAGTTGTATAACGATAGAAAGAGGCTACTGCAGGACAGAGCAGATTCACATAAGGGGAAGGCATCTGTGGTCGGCACTAGTAATAAGCTAAGTTCTCTCATAACAACATCCAAGGCCAACTCTGAGGGGGAAATGGCCAAGGACACTATAGATAACCACAAGGCCTTCTTCAGTTTTGTTAGACACATGGACCAAAAGCCTCAGATATGCTCTGAGTTAGTACACAACTACATAATATTCACTGAACCCACAGATATTGGCAACATTCTGGCAGACAGGTTCAGTGCAAATATCCCCCCTTCCTCTCCCCCAAAACTAGAAATACTTATCACAGCTGAATGTAACCTCCCTATCATCTCAGATGTCCAGGTGAGGGCTGCCCTCAGCAAAGCAGAACACACAGCATCAATGTGACCTGATGGTATCCCTGGATGTGTGCTACGTGAACTCCAAGAGGAGATACTATCGCATATAAAACTGATATTTAACCTTGTCCTTACTATGGGATATGTACCTGAACACTGACATACAGCAACAGTGGTCCCACTCCACAAAGGAGGCACCTCTACTGACCCTGGGAACTACCGACCCATAAGCTTAACTAGCCTGGTCTGCAAAGCTATGGAAAGATTCATTATGGGACTCATATACAGCGATATTGTGTACCTGCAGACACTCAGTTTGCCTTTGTGAAGGGTTGATCCTGCCTTTTGAACCTGGTTGACTTTTTCAAAACAGTCACTACAGCCATTGATGAGGGCAAAGCAGTCCATACAGCCTACCTGGACTTGCCTAAGGCCTTCAACACAGTACTCCGCTCAGGCATCATAGACAAGCTCATCAGCTTAAATGTTAATACATATGTCACATGATGGGTTGCAAACTGGTTGAACAACAGAATCCATAAAGTCAAAATTGCAGGAGCCATGTCAGACTCAAAACCAGTCACAAGTGGTATCCCACAGGGCTCTGTCCTAGGACCCCTCTTGTTTGGCATTTACTTCTCAGATGTGAAAGCAAACATGGGCGGGTTGTGGATGACAAAGTTCCCAGATGACTGCGAACTAAGCGCCATAGTCGTTACACCAGCTGACACACACATCCTACAGACAGGCCTTACTGAAACGGACAACTGGTGCCAGAATCATGGCCTAACACTGAATGACATGTAATGTATAGTCATCCCCTTTGGGTAACACAACGTGCACACAACTTATCACATAGACATACATATAGATACAGACCAATAACACATATGGAGGGTTCACAGTATGTAGACTCTTAAATTGTTACTTTACATTACCTGTGTTTGTCGCAGCTGGTTGTGTTACCGTTAGTATAGGTTCCTGCTGCTGCAAGCCCAGCTTGATACTGACACTGATGACAGCTTCAGCTTAGTTTGTCTTACGTGTGGTTTTTGTTTGTGTTTTTATTTTCTTTTTTTCTTTCTTTTTCTCTCTCTCTCTCTCTCTCTGCCTCCAGACGATGCAATGAAAGTATTGCATGTGTGGAGTGGGAGTACTGGCTGCTTTTGTAGGTATCTGCATATGTCCATGTGATGGCCTCTGCACCAATTGTAAGCCAGCATTTGTTAATTGCATGCAGCCATTTGTGTACTGATTGCAATGCTCACTGTGATTTCAGGACAGTGCTATAAAAGGGTATGTGAGAGAGGCGTTGCCCTTTCAGATTGTAAGGGCGGGGACCATGCTGGTATGCTGTGGACACTGTGCTGTGAGTGTAAAGGTTAGTATCTCTCTCATAATTCAGGCTGTGTTGTAGATTCACATTTCTCCATTCATCTCTCCTGTTTCCTGTACTAAGTGTGTATGTACACTGACACCTACAACTATGTATATATATATATATATATATATATATATATATATATATACATATATTTATATATGTATAATAACTGACATTATTACCTACTAGCTACCAACTAGCATGGCTGTTTCTGTTCACACACTACTATTATAGAAATCCACTAGATTTGACAGTAAATATACATGACATGCTTTGTGTATTACACATCCTATATTCCCTTTACATTCATTCCTACTATTACATGATATATTTATTGTAGCACAATGTTCTTATATAACAGTCATGGCTTAGTGGTAAGTCACGCAGGCTACTGTTTCCAAGGTCCTGGGTTCGGGACTGACAGTGGGATTTTATTTTGCTTTTGAACTGACTACAGGACCTGTCAATCAGAGTGACAAAGGCATTTTTAAGCAGTTGTAACCGGGTTAGCGCTGGTTTGCGCGGAGCTCCTGCATGCGCACTGGCGTTCAGCTCCGCGCACACCTGCTTACAACCACTTAACAGTGCTTACTCTGGCTCACACCCGCGCTATTTTCTTTGAAAGAAATGAAAATGGGGAGACAGGAAAGTGGTGAAAAAGGGGTCACAAAGAGGGTAAGACAGTAGGGAAACAAGCTTGGGTTTTGCAGGAGGGGTGTAGGTAAGGCCCATAGCTGCCCATTTCTTCATCAGCAACAGCTGTGCATATGTTTGTAATTTGGTGTGACATTTGAAACCTTCCACCCCTGAGAGAGGTGTCAGGACAACAATAATACTTGTTGTACAGCCAATTGTAATTGATAGTTTCCATGTCCAGCAGACATGTGTGCGGAATGGGCAGCTATGTATGGGGCGTAATTTTTTTCTGGGTACAGAGTGACCTTTTTTTTTTTTTCAGGTGAGAGTGGTATGTCAGGCAATGGAAGTCGGTATAGCTGGGGAGGTAGGTTGGGTAGGTCAACAGACAAGACAAACAAGACACATACAGGGGCAGTGTATGACACATGTGGGGGGGGTTACACAATTGACGGGGACGGATGTGTTGATATCCAGAGCCCATGAGCCCACAGATGGCAACAGTGGAACTGATATCCTCACCCATGGGCAGTTGCCACTGTTCCTTCACTGCTCAGGACAGGGCTGTGCTGGTGGCTGTGTAGGCCGGGCAACAGGCATGCCCATAAGTTGTGCAACCTGTGCCTCAAGCTGGCGTAGGGGCCCAAGAACTGATTCCTGGATCTCCCTATGCACCACAGTCCGGACGCTATGGAGGGTGAGTGGTGGTTCTCCTCCAGCCACACTTGCAGAAGGGGGACGAGCTCCATCCCCTACAGCGCTTCCACCTGCAGGTGGCACAGGGCCACCGGAGGAGGGTCCGGACTGGGCACTACTGCCAGGTGCACTTGCCAGCTGAGGTGGGAGAGGTGGGTCCGCTGGAACCCGCCTTCCCTGTCGTCCTATGTTTTGCATTATGTTATGACAGTTTGGGTTAGTAACATACAATACCATTCGCAATTAGTTGTAACAGCATGCATTAGGATTCCCATTAACCAAACACCCAGATATTCACACCATTGAACAGAGAGCATAACACATGCATAATTTGAACAGCAATACACAGTCCAACAACATGCAGGGTTGATTGATGGCAACAGGCCATCAGGTTTGGATGTATGAACAGGGCAGATGCATCAACGTACATGCAAATATGTATGACCCAACAGGACAAATGTCCAGGGGTGTTAATTGTGATTGCACATACCAATTTCATGTGGAATGGATTATATGTGGTTATAGGGTAGGGTGAAGAAAATATAATTAACACCTTCAAATACCAATACATATGCTGTACATTTCTAATAGCTGCAGATATATACACACTACTGTTCTACCTACAGTTTCCTATGTGATAACTACTTCAAGTTGGTGATAGGACTGTTACTGCTACATCAATATACATTTTATTGTTATTCATACACGTTCATATCTGGCTTTGTTCAGCTACATCATCCTGCTACATTTGCTTTATATAGCTATAGACAACTGTGGATGTTTGGTATTTCAGACAATCATACTATCTGCATATTGCAGACTGAGAGCAACATATCCAGATTTTGCGATGCACATTCCAGCTGCAGTAACATTTTGAACACATTTCGCAGTTTGGTTCTGCTTGTCACATTCATTTCATTCTGTACTGACTGCAGTATACTTTATTCGGGGGTTATTACTACTTTATTGGTGGATTCATAACTCTTTCTCACACTCTCTCACTTGTTTTAATTTTTCAATTCAGGATGGTACTCACTTCTAGGCTTTATTGACATGTTTCATCTGTAGTTATTACAATCCTTTC
Organism: Protopterus annectens; assembly: GCF_019279795.1. Lineage (NCBI taxonomy): Eukaryota > Metazoa > Chordata > Ceratodontiformes > Protopteridae > Protopterus > Protopterus annectens. The sequence goes on from NC_056732.1 coordinate 191,540,235, forward strand.
CAACAGTCTCACTTCTGTCATGTTTCAGTATTTCAACAGGGATATATTTCACACATGTGATTTGCTCATCTTCTGCAGCTGTATTTTTCAGCCTGTTGCAGGTTGTGTACTATTATATTACAGGTGGGGCATCTTTATTTTAGACTTTATTTCATACATTTTCATTTTTCTGTTTGGATTACAGACTGCAACACACTTTTGTAATCAAGCAATACTTGCAAACACTCTTACACTGTTACTTGCACATTTTATTACTTAGTGACTACACTGCACTCTTTTGCTAACCGTCATACTTTTATATTTCTTTACAGTTACAGGGAGAGCATTACTGACCTGCCTGGTGGCGCAACCGCACCAGCCTATCGCAATAGGCTCTGCGGTTCACAGAACGGACACCTGCATCTGTAATATAAACAAAGTAATATTGGAATACACATCTCCATAATATCAGCTAGGTTAATTTCTTACATACATAATTAAATGTAACTTACTGAGTAGTGGGGCTTTGGGCATTTGCCAGGCCTCCTGGATCCAAAGGTTCAGTTGGTCCTGCTTACGTCTCTTCATGTCCGCATGGTGGTGACGGACCTGCTCACCAGTCCTTGGAATCCCTGTGGCACTGGTGAGATCATGAGCCAACCGGTCCCACGCCTCAGCCCTATATGCTCCCCACGGGACCTGGACTTGCATGAGTTGGGCCTCATGATTGTGGACAAGGAGCCAGACCATATATCTGGACTCTTCAACGCCCCACCTCTGTGCTCGGAAGCAACTACCCTCACCTACTCCTGACATTCTGGCTGCAAGTTAGTTCTACAATCGGTTATGCTGTGTATTCCCGCCTATGGGGCTTATATATGCCGTTTTTCCCGCACTTATCTGTGATTGGCCATTTTGGAATTGTATCAGCTTCACAAAACCTGCTTTGTCATGCTCCTCTTTCTATTCATTCCTATATATTTGCTATTACTGCATTTCTAAGTACACCTGTCATGGCTTAGTGGTTCAGTACCTTGACTATGGTGCATGGTATCCTGGGTTCAAACCTGGCCACTGCTTTTTATATTTTATGACTGTCTAGACAGGCTAAGGGATGTGTCTGTGTAAAGACAGTTTTGTTACAGCTTGCTCAACATTGCCTGTCGGTTAGCTTGTTGGCGCGGTGTGCAGCTCCGCGCAAATGGGTTATGCTGGTGTACACCTCATTTGGCTGTCAGCATGCATATTACGCTGAGCTCAGCTAGGGGCACACAGTTTCAGCATGTTAAACCACGGCTCATCTACGGGCACTCATTTTGCACCTGTTAAACCACTGCTCAACTACGGGCAGATGCACTCAACTTGTTAAACTATAGCTCAGCTATGGGCACATCTGGCATTTGTTATTATTTTATGTCACATTTCTTCAAAATAAATGGCCTATTTCATTACATTTTACATAAAATATAATTTTATATGTGTACATATATGTCAGGGACTTGTTTCGTGCTTATTTCACTGAAAATAAAAACTGATGCTGTGGGGGCTCGAACCATGACTGCCTGCTCTTCAGCCGACGTCTCTACCGCTACGCTATTGCTTTTTGGCTTACTTTGCATAGTTAGTTCTTACATGCTTTTCCACTTACTGCTAACTGTGGCTGAGCTACGGGCACGCCTGCGCAAACGAGCGCACTCACGGGCAAACATCTTTACAATTTAAAAAAATATATAACATGTTCATTTATATGATTTTATGTTCATAGTCTGTGGGGGCATGTGTTGTGTTGTGTTTATTCACATTTCCATGTACTCTGTCGTGGGGGTTTACTTTGGGCACTTTTACTCTTCTGGGGGCCTGTCCGCTTGCAGGGCTCGGCCCACGGACACGCCCTCTACTGTCTTCCACGGACCGTGTTAGCCTTAGGTGTGATTCAGCATGCCCTCATGCATATGCATGACATGCTGATGTCACACCGTTTAACTGCAGCCTCCGTGTAAGCCTTGTATCTCTTACACGGAGGCTTCATGAATCCTGCCCGATGTCTTTACAATTATGTGCTCAATAGTTGTGTTTTAGTTTCCAAGATACTATTCTCTAGTTTGCATTTTTGTGAGTATTCTCTTCTCAGGACACTTTTTTCTATCAGAAAACTTCCTATAACTCACATCATTTTTGTTAGCAATATTAGTCTTAATCCCAATATTATAGCAAAGTGTTTCCTCCAGTAAAGTCTTTTGGCTATGAATGGCTTTTGCTGTGTGTCATTATAAGCTAAGTTAGTTTGTCAGGGTTGGGGGTAGGGGGATGGATAATGAGAGGGTTAGATGAGATTGATTAGTGGTACAGGATGTGAGGTAGGCTTAATAGACAGGGGTTAGTAAGGGTAACTTAAGATTGGGATATGAGCCTAGGAAGTTCTCTTGGTGCAGGCTTCTGTTGATTACAGTGAGCATTTGGTGGTTATGTGTAGGTGAGCAGTGTCACATGTCTGGTGTTGTAGTAGATCAGCTGTGGTATACACCTGCTACTATGAATGTTTGTGTTCCTAGCATATCTGTTTGTTATTATTATGGTTATTATTATCCTTAATATTAATATTATTATTATTTGTAGTAGTATAATAAAGCTGATTGCTGATGCAATTGTGTTGTGGTCATTGTGTCTGAAGAGTGCAGGAGGTTCATAGACAGCAGAACATATGCATTTTCCATGCTGTCCTTATTTAAGAGAACAAGTAATACAGGCATTGTCTGTCAGCCAACTGTACTAACAATTTGCAGGTTGGCAGATTTTAAGGCAGAGTTTAGTCGATTCTGATTCCTAATTTACTAGTATTATATCTCCAAAATGGTTAAACACTGTCATTTTTTGCACAGCAATGTATTTGAGCAAATACAAAAACTGTTTTGAGTGTGTATTTTGGTTTCTTACTGAAAAGAAGAGTTGTATCATAACTTGTAATTTGCCTTTCCATGATTCATGTTATTCTTTCAGGGGTATTCAATAAATCCTACATGATAGTAACATAATTCAGATTCAGTAAGTGCCATGTAGAGACGCGCACTCCCACTCAAACAAGGTTAACACCACAGCAGTAATTACAGCATAATCAGCTGAATTGCATGCTAATCAACTAATCCAACAAGGTGGAGGTATTCAACAAGCTATAAAACATCTGTGTAGACTTTGTGCTGGTTTTTCCTGCAAATTCCAAAACTATTGGAATACAGACACGGAAAGGAGTCTATGTGGACAGAATGTTAGCGGCTGCTGCTGCTTTAATTCATTTGCTTGTGCTAAAGACTGAAGCCAATGCTGCTGCTGCCAATAGGCCTAGGCTAAAAATGAGAAGAGCTTTCAGGCCCTGTTTAAATTTTCAAAACCTACATGATGTGAAAATTGCAAACTGCTACAGGGTGGACATGGACACACTACAGGAACTCTGCGACCTCTGCCATCCTCAACTCATAGCTAGAGCCAACCAAGCGGAACCCATCACAGTGGAGACAAAGGTATGTGTAGCCCTTAAAATCTTACGTACCTTTCAGAGACCATCAGTGGACATGCTGAGGGGTGTCACAGGCATCAGCATCCAGGAACCTCCACCAATTCCTGAATGCTATCCTGCAACATGCCAGTGACCAATATTACATTTTCCCTGTAGTTCTGAGGAGAGAGACAGAAATATGCAGGAGTTCTACAATGAAGCACACTACCCTGAAGTAGTGAATGTCATAGATTGCACACATATAGAATTGAAGGCACCACCCAGGGAACAGGGTAGGCTCTACATTAACAAAAAGGGCTACCACTTTATCAACTGCCAAGTCGTGTGTAATGCCAAGGGAATCATCTTGAACGTGTGTGCTGGCAACCCTGGCAGTTATGATGACTCACATATCTGGCACACCTCCCAACAATACTAGATGTTCACTGGGGGGATATCCCACAAGGTCATTTACTTTGGGATGCAGCTATGCACTGGACCTGTGGCTGATGACTCCCATCAGAAATGCACACATACCCACAGAAGAATGCCATAATGAGGCACACACTCAAACCAGAAATATCATAGAATGTGTGTTTTGGCTGCTGAAGTCATGGTTCTAATACTTAGATACTTCTAGGGGAGAACTGCAGTACAATCCATGGACATGTACAAACATATTCTCAGTATGTGTCATCAGGAAACAGCTTCACCAGAATCAGCAAGGGGAAAAGGCACACATCCCACTACCAGTACAAAGGTCACCACAGCCACAGACAGATGAGGAGTCAGAGGGGGAACCACCAGCTGCTATGGCTGTAGGCAGATGTAGGCATAGGCATGTTCATTGTCCTCTTACATTGTCTAAGAGACAACACATAGTACAGTCAATCACCACTTAGAGGCTTAAAACCTTCCTCAAACTCACATACATATAGCAACACACAACCATTACCTCTCCATGTATTGCTGTGTACTGCTTGCATCAAACAGAACCAGCCCTGGACTAAAACTGTGGCAACTGCTGCATTTACAAGGTAAGTCCCAAACCTGGGGTGTATTGTTTAATAATTTGAACGTTTGGCATATCCTTGTATTGCATTACTTGGGATGGTAAGCAAGTAAAAGGTGGTAGATTTGTACAAAAATTACCTTAGTGTGTGACAGCAGAGACTTATCTGATTATATGTGTCCATCACTGAGTAGTAGGCATCAGGCATCAAAGATTCACACAGTCATACCTTACAAAAGTACTGATGATCTCTGCATGCCCTTAGTTTAGCACCATATGTTCGTACTGGAAAATAATTAAAGAGCAAAGTTAGAAAGAAATGATACACATTGCAGTTTCTGACTTCACAACCCTCACAAGATCATTAGAGTTGGGGTGAGAGAAAAAAGAGATAAGATTTGTGCCTTCATATGTGACATACAATGCATTAATACAATTATTTAACTCTATCATCTTAACTTTTACATTTAAGTGTATACCTCCTAACAGATGCACACTATACAGCAATTTCTTTGCAGCAATTAATTATTTAAATATGTATATATTGCATTTATGCATGCTCCAATTATACAGATTAAAGTTTACAGCAGGGCTTTTGTGCCACTAGTATAGAAGTTTCAATTTAATGAAAATATTATTGAAGAAATAACAAATCTTATAGTTGTGAAGTGTAGTATTTGAACCCACAACCTCTGACTAAAGTCTAATATTGGCCATTTACAATTGGTTTGTCATACAGACTAATGCATGCATACCTGCTTTTACAGTTAGGATATGCATGCTGAATTTGATACAACTGCATAAAATAACAAAAAAAGCTATATTTAACTTTTAATACTACAATAGCAGTATTCTTCTGCTGAATACATACCACATGCTTCACTCATTCTTACAAATCTAGCCCTGTGGGCTCTGACATTACACTCCTGAACACTGGCAGCTGTGGAAAAAACAGAACAGAGAATAAGACCATTATGAATACCAGTCTTGCCTATATTCAGCTTTATAAGTCTTACAAGTACTCTCTGTAGATGACACACAGGTGGGGGACATTCTCCATCCTAAACTCCTCAGTCTAGCGGTTGTGTGTCTCTCTTCCTCCTCCATAGGTCATTGAAATGATGCCTACATTGCTCTCCAGCATGTGGGATACCTGTGGAACTGGACACAGCCCAGGCTAAACTATCTAAAGCCTCATACTTGTACTGTGAGCCAGAATAGTCCCCCTGCAGTAGCTTTTGGTTGTGGTTCTTAACAAGGAGTCCAATGAATATCCTGAACTCCTGGACACCCCACCTCTGTGCCCTAAACCTGGCACCTTACTTACAAATGCATGCCATGCCTATAGGCAAATCTAGAGCAATAGAGACTGATGTGTCCTGCCAATTAAAGTTATCACATTTACTGAAGTGCACACACTGCTTGGCAATTCTGTGCTCCTCCTGCCATCAAGCAGATGCTTTGCTCAGGAGTGTGCACCCCCGAGCAACACATCTGCATGATTGTAAGCAGAGAGCAACGGAGCCATGCAGTGAGGAATTCAATCCAGTTATTGCTATTGCCAGGTTTTTAGATATACAGGCAGTTATTTATGTGACTTCACCAAATGTGAAGGCCATGCAAGTCCACAAAGTAGTATTATATTTATAGGAATTTAGTACATATTATAACTACAGGCATACATCTGATAATAAATGTGATAATACATAGTTAGATAAATAAATAACTGACACAACAATAGTGTTTCATCCCTCATACATATAATGAACATCAGATCTACTATCTAAAGTGTTATAAGTGAGAGTGACTATAATGGGAAGTGGAACAATAGTAAAAGTGTATGAAATATCCTGGATTAGAACCCAGGACAATGTGTCTGGCAGTCCTACACTTATACCTGTTGTGACAAGAAGGTTGAATTCACACTTGCCTATGTTGCAGTTCATTGCTATAAACTGCAATGTCACAACAGTAAAAGAAGGTTGCAAACTCTGTACTAGAACCCAGGACCATCTGTACTCCAGCCCTACAATAACACCTGCTTCCACAGGAATAGTTAAACGGCATTCCCTATTTTACTAATCATTCTTAAGGTCTTGCTGTTAACTGCCATGCAATGGCGCTTACTGGGTTTGCACAATGCCCAGTAGTATCAATTTATTGCATCAGTTTTCTATTTTTGGCTGTCTAGGTCCTGTCTGATTCCTGAGCAGTCTAGTTGTCCAGTTTGCACAGTGCTGTACTTCATACAAATGAGATAAGTGCAGCCAAACCAGCCATTCATTTCCTTCTTTCCTGTGATTGCTCTACACACTGCATCACACAAATACTGGCCCTAAAAATAAAATTAGACAAAGACAGAAAAGGAGAAAAATAAAAAGGGGTAAGTAGTTAGATTGAGGAGAATCAATGTATGACATACAATAAAATGATGGCTCACATGAAATATGTTTACATAGATCTGGATTTGTGCCCTCACTTCAATGCACCTTCAGAAAACGAGATGGGTGCCTTACCCTTTTTGGCACACAAACAGATTTGCAGCTCAGAACTGAACTCAATGTGCAAACAACTAATTGCAACAGCATCTACAGTGATATCAAACCATACAACTGTTCTTTGTACATTTATTATTTTTGGATGTAGTGCACCTAGTGATAACATAACCTGTTATGATTATTGCTTGCAAATATACAGCTCTGCCTTACATATCTGCCTTTGTTGGTTAGTCTTCAGTTATCTAACCAGTAATCTGTAACATGCAGTGTGTAAGTCTTTCTATATAATTTGCCTTAAAATGTGTGAGGATATTAAGTGGAAATAATATCATATGTAGTTTCCAACAAATGAAAGGCCAGTTGGATGTTAAGGAACACAACCTGTGAATTATGTGCTGCTTACTTATATTTCCAGCCTTACATCTAACACTTTGTAGAGCTAATCCAGTGGAAGTAAGGCAGCCTGCAGTGTTGTTGTGTTTTACTTTTTCCAACCAGTAATCATTCACAGTTGCTATTCATTAAGCACAAACACTGAGGGAGTGCCTGCACTATGTTTATATCTTCTACACAAATTCACATATTTGGGATCCAGCAATTCTAATGAGTTCATACCTCATTTGCATCTTTACAATAGTACCAGCCCTGAATCTACACCATATAAAAAGGTAACCGTGTAGCTAGGCAAACTGTTGGAGAGACTTGTTTATGTTGGAAAGACTGCACATGTGCTATCTCTTCAGGTATATATGTACATTGGAGTACTGAACTCCAGAAGCCATGGTTCCATTTTTTCAGCTACATACTGCATATGCTGGAGTGTATTTAAGAAAAATCTGAAGCAAAGGCTTTTACAATTTTATCTGTATGTATTAGTTAGATATGTACTGATGGTATGGGCATGTTTGTCAAGCCATTTAGAGGTATACATGATTGGCAATACATGAAAATGGAATGGTGTGTGATAAATATGTAGACATGTATCAGGGACAGTTCCCTTGACAGCACAATTAGCATTTCAAAGATGGTTTGTTAGCAAAATGTGTCATTTGCTTGTTCTTTTGGGGGAGCAAAGGTGGGTTGCTGTTATGGCCCAAACAAGGATAGACAGTTCTTCTGGTGAGTAGCAAAGGTGAGTTACTGTTATGTCACAACCAAGGACAGACTGTTCTTTTGGGGAACAAAGGTTGAACAAATGTGAGTTACTGTTAAAACATAAACAGGGATATGTTTCTCTTGTTACTCTCCTTGTTTTGCATCCTGCCTGTTGTTCCGATTTCAAATCTGTAGACTGTTGTATGTTTCGCCAAGAGGTAATAGTGAGTGGCTACCTTTTCTGTTTTATCTGGAAACAATTATTTAGTAGTTATGTGATACTTTTGTGTATTATCCTTCTGTTATCTTTTAGGACACCTAGGAGTATGCCACCCAAGCATGTCAATTTTCTGAGCCCCCCCCCCCCTTACTGATGCTGAGAACCAGGTGATAGTGGATGCATTTAGGCAAGATGGTACTTTTCTCCTGGAAAGGGGATGTGGAGATATGCATTCAGGGTGCAAATTTAGCACCAGATAGTTGATTATTTGAATGGGTGGCCACGACAGGAATTATGAGCAGGTGGACCACAGGGTCACTGACATGATCATATCTGCATGGAGGAGAGCAGCTGTAGTGGGCCATGACCAGGTGGTTACTGGGTGAGGGCCTGCTAGGGAACCACCACTAACACCCAATAGAGTTCCTGGCCAATATCAAGGATGCAGACAGCTCTCAAGACAGTGCAGTATAACATGTCCTAGATGTCACAGCAACAGTTTTAAAGATAGCAAGCACATCCCAGAAGAAGCTTCCATGTAGGTTCTTGTATCTCAACAGCTGAATAATGTTGTATAGTAAAACAATTAAACTCAGTAAGATACTTCTGTGTCACATGTATTTTTGAGGGGGGTTGAAGATCACTGCAGTTATTAGCTGAGGTTAGAGTTGACAGCCAAGTTCTTGTTGAAAGTATAGCTAATGGACATATAAAGGGGTAAGAGTATTACTGTTGTGTTACTGTTAATTGTAATGAAGTTGCCCTTACCTCTTGCTTAACTTCTTCCAGGACCACCTGGATTGCAGAGGAGTACCTCGACTGCAGATGGTAAACCAAACATTTTTATGTCAGTAGTACTGAACAATTTAATGAAATATTTTAGTGTGTGCTGTTGATGTCAGGCCTGTTGTGTGTATTGCTGTACTGTCTGTAATAGTGGCAGCACAGCTACTTTGTTAGCATATATTGGACTACAGTAGGGTAGGTTTTACTTTTTTCCTATGTCTGCTGCTTTTTTTCAAAGGTGATCATGACAGTGGGAGTGTGGACCCTCTGCCACCTGATGTTAGTGCATCAGCAGATTCTAATAATGATAGTGTCCAAACTGAGGCACAGTCAGATGGGGGGGTCAAAGAGGTTGAATCTAATACTGAAGTTGACATACAGCCATCCCCTGCAATTCCATCAGAAACTGCCAGTAGGTCTATAAATATCCATTCCAGTGAGCCCTCAGATATTGACCAGGAGAAAGGTGAAGCCATTGATCTGGGAAGTGTGGCTACCATGGCTTCAGCACCTGTTTACTCTGGCCATAGTCAAAGTGTGGGTGAGGTGCCATGCAGGATGGTTGATAGGAGTGCTTTGAGGGGGCCTGCTGTCCTTCCTCCACCTGGTGCAGGTGTCTGTTCCTGTGCCAGTCAACATATATTTAGGGTCATCATGGAGGCACAGGCATGCTCTCATAAGTGCTCCAGACAAATGCTCAGGGTTGTAGATGTGGTACATGGTGACATATGTGACTGCCTCTACCATATTGCTGAATCAATGGATTGGGTGAATGACACATTGAAAAGAGGGGTGTCTGTCATGGAATCAGCATTGTCTGTGGTAGGAACATCTGCTGTGCGGGTAAATGCATCTTCATAAGCTTTCCAGTATGTGGGATACCTGTGGAACTGAACACAGCCCAGGCAAAACTATCTAAAGCCTCATACTTGTACTGTGAGCCAGAATAGTCCCCCTGCGGTAGCTTTTGCTGTGAGGGTAACTGCATCTTCATGAGCATAGATCAGTACATCTGTTGGCAGACAACTTGGCCATGCCCCTTCACACTCCCATAGTGCCAGTACTTACATTGCTCTGTCAGTGAGAGTGATGTCCACACACAAAAGTGGAAGGCCATGGGGTTGTGGCCCTAGGAATCCCCATGAAGGGAGGTCATCCAGTATACATCAGTCATGTTCAATTAGTAGCAGCAGTTCATCTGCCTGTGGGCATGGACATGCCAGTGCAACTCCTGGCAGAGTCAGTTCTCATGGTCGGGGATGACAATGATGAACTGCCACCTCTATCATGAACAGCTCACACCTGTCTGACAAATCAAGATGTAGAGCCAGCACAGAGTTTGGCTGTATTCATGCAGACACTCACTCAACAATTTCACCTGGAAGACCCCTACAGACACACTCAACAGTTACTCACTTTATCTCACTGGCCATTTGTTGGTTTATCCAGAAGTCTGCCTGCTTTTCTTTCTTACCCACACATACTTACTAACCTTTTGTGTCAGCTTAGGCTTCCTGCCCCCCCCCCCCACCCAACAACACCCTGTGCAAGTGATGGTAATTGTGCCATATTCCTGTTTTCTGTATTTTGGATACAGGGATACTTAAGCTTTGTGTCTGATGCTCAGGGTGCATAGCTAACTTAGTGCTTTGTATATCTGCATTTGTGGTGTTGAACTGGTTATTATACCTTTGACTTATATTGGCCTTGGAAATTAAGACAGTTGATAGCATCGACATTTCCCACCTTTTTCAGCATGGACCATATCCATAGGGATATAGGTGACCTTAAGCATGCTTAATCTCACCCATTTTGTTTTTGTTGAGGGTAGATCTTGATTATTGTAAATTGTGGACATCTTTGATACTGACCCAAAAGACCTTGATGAAGGATAACAAGACATACCGCATATGTTGAGTTATCCAAGACCTTTGACATGATCCCCCATTCATGCCTCATAGTGAACATCTCCCATGCGTGAATTAAGCCATAGTGTAGTAGATGATAGCCAACTGGCTCACCGACAGGACATACACTGTCAAAGTTGGAGAGTCCACCTCCACCACTAGCCACTTACCATTAGAATATCACAAGGATCTATGCTGGGCCTTCAACTGTTTGCAAACTACTTCCCTGAAGTGGAGGCAAAAGTAGATGGCCTGTGGTTTACAAAGATTGCAGATGAGTGGTAACTGGACGAACTGATATAAAGTCTTCTAATGAGGGTAACATACTACAGAACGAGCTGACACACTGATGGACTGAACCTTAAAGCATACAATGACTCATTGTCACCTTTGGCCAATGAAGTACCCCTGCTAATTATGATATGCATAACACCCCTCTAAGCTCAAACACAGTGTTGTGAGACTTGTAAACACATGGCGATAGCAATCAATACTTTAATCACTGTGTTCATAGTGGTGACACGCACATTCTGCTTTATGCGCAGTATGCATATGGCCATCACAACCAAGACCAGGGTGGTCATACCTCTGCTGTACTGTACCCTTATCAGACCACTAATTCTTTACAATGCTCTCTTCTGTGTGTACCTCACAAGACACATGCAGCAATTGGAGAAGACACAGATTCGCACCTGAGAGAATCTAGGGCTTCCAAATATGACATATATGGAAAGATTGACAGAGCTGTCACTCTACACAGTATCATGCAGACTGCTGACAGATGACCTATAGCTGGCTTGCAGAGCATTCTCAGACCCTGCCCTACTGGAAAGACTACACATCTGCAAATTAAATGTGAAAAGAATAACTTGCCCCTGGGTTCACAACCTAGCTTGTGACATAAAAAGAACATGCAGGGGCAACAGATATATCCCCCAGTGATTTTACACTACTCAGTAATAGGGTCACACTGTATGTGAAGCAGTGCTCTTCAATGACCCTGTTCAACTGCAACCTTGTCTACTGGTTGGGTGATTGTAAAGTCCAGATAGAAATGTAATAAAATCCCCAAAGGCACACAGTGATAAGGAAAAGAGATATTATTGTAAAGTCACACCAATTGGCTAAGCTTCTGGTGTCATTCAAAGGGGATCCAGTATCTGTCTGCCTGGGACGACATGATCGACAAACCATGATGCTTTGCCAGAGATGGTCTGAACCTGTCACCCCTAGGATTCAGGTTAGTGGCTAAAGCTCTTGACACCCCAATAGTGCCTTTTTTAGGCAGGGTTCAAAGGACAAAACCACCACTGTAACAGATACAAGTATGCAAAATCTGAAGGCAATGCTAGAAGTCTAAACCTCAAAATGCATTCTCTCGAGGCACTCCTAAAAATGGAGAGCATTGATATCTGTGCAGTAACTGAGACCTGGTTCAAGACACCAGAGAGCACCCCTGCAATACCAGGCAACAACTCTTACCACAATTTTTGGCCACCAAACCAAGACCAAAACACTAAAGGTGGAGGAGTGTCCATATTCACCAAGGATATTCACACATCCAGGCTAGTTACCCAACACAATGCATCTGAAATTCTTCAGGTGCAACTAACACTAGGTAAGACTGCAATCCAAATTGTAGCTTGCTATGATCCCCCACCATGCCCCAAGATTCTCACTACACCTTTCCAAACATATTGGAAAATATTAAGATACAACCAAACACCCTAATACTGGGTGATTTCAACTGCCTTGCCATTAACTGGGAAAACTACTCGGGTAGCAACACCTTTTCCTAACGGTTCTTGGAATGCATAAATTCCAATGCCCTTGATCAACTAATCCATTGTCCCACCAGGGGCTCCAATATCCTAGACCTGGTCATTACCAACATGGGAGATAGATGCTCCACACCAGTGGTCACCCCCTCATTGGTCAGGTCTGACCATAAGCAAATCACCCTTGACATCCACATCCCACCCCCACCCCCCAGTAAGGAAACCTCTGTAAAAAACTTCTCCAAAGCCAACGTCTTGCAACTTAAGTCAGAAGTGACAAACTTCATGGCAGCCATGCAGACGGGAGTTGAAAGTTCGACTGCTGAATCCTACACTAAGGCATTGTACGAGCACATCCACTTGTGCATGAATCGTGTCATCCCAAATAGAATCAAGACGCTCTCCTCCAAAAAAAGGAAGCCAATCTGGTGGTCCCCTGCCATAAACAAACTATACAATAGAAGGAAGAAACTGTTGTAGAAAAGAGGAAAATCCCAGGATGCAAACAACTCCCTTACCAGCCACAGTAAGAAGCTGAGATCCCTCATAAAATCCTCCAAAGCTAGTTACAAAAATAAAATTGCCAAAGATTACAAATACAACCACAAGGCATTCTAGAGTTATGTCAAGAATCTAAATGGCAATGCTCAGATCTGCTCTGAGCTACAACAGAATGGCATTAAATATACTGATCCCAAGGATATTGCCAATATCTTGGAAGATCGATTTAGTGCCAACTTCACCCCTCTCTCACCCCTAAAGGGCCCATCTTAATACCAAAAGATTGCCAAAGTCCGGTAATAACAGACACACAGGTAGAAACCGCGCTCTCCAAAGCTAAAAATACAGCATCCATGGGACCAGATGACATCCTAGGCTGTGTACCACATGAACTGCAAAATGAGATGGCACCTCACCTAAGTGTCATGTTTAATCTTAGCCTCACTTCAGGCTTTGTACCCACTGAGTGGTGCACAGCTACAGTTATCCCACTCCACAAAGGGGGGATCCACCTTGGATCCCAGGAACTACCATCCCATCAGTCTGACAAGCCTGATCTGCAAGGGCATGGAACACATTATCATGGAACTTATAAACAAAGACATTGGCAACCTTCAAGCACTGGACCCCACCCGTTTGGGTTATGAAGGGCCGATCTTGTCTCTTGAACATGATTGACTTCTTTGAATCAGTCTCCAGAGCTGTGGGTGAGGGTAAGGCGGTCCACACAGCCTATCTGGACCTTGCCAAGACCTTTGACACCATCCCCCACTATGGAATCATAGATAACCTTACTAAGCTGGGCATAAATCCCTATGTCACTTGATGGGTTGTCAACTGGCTTACTGACAGAACCCATACTGCAAAAGTAGCCAACTCCAAGTCCAGCTCCAGACAAGTGACAAGTGGAGTACCTCATGGTTCAGTCCTGGGACAGCATTTGTTTGGCATCTACTTCTCTGAAGTACAGGCCAACACTAAGGGACTCTGGCTAACAAATTTCGCAGATGACTGCAAACTGGGAGCCATTATTGAATCCCCAAATGATGTGGGTATTCTACAAAAGGGCATTACAGAAACAGATGCTTGGTGCCAGAGCTATGAGCTCAAGCTTAATGCCAAGAAATGTATAGTTATCCCCTTTGGGAAAAACCATGTACCCATGAATTACCACATAGGTGGCAGTACACTAAACACCGAAAGTGTGATGAAGGACTTAGGGACACAGGTGGACACTGGTCTCACCTTCGATAACCACATCTCCACAACAGTCAGGAAATCCTTCTATGTGGCACACCTCATCACTAAGGGCTTTTCATTCAGAAAAAAAGGAGGTCACTGTCCCACTGTACTCATCCCTCATTAGACCCCTTATAGAGTACAACACCCTATTTGGTATGTACCTCACATGTCATCTGCAACAGCTGGAAAGGCAGCAGAAATACCTCAGTAAAAGAATCACATGCCTAAAGCAGATGCCCTATGCTGACCATCTAAAAGAAACTCCAGCTATACTCCGTGGCATATCATCTACTCAGAGGTGATCTCTGCTTAACATACAAGGCCATGTAAACCCTGAGCTGTTGGACATGCTCCACTTAAAGAAATCCCAATCACTCAGAGCCACACCCTCCAGGGATCTAAACCTTGTCAACACAATGAACAAAACATGCTGGAGCGATAGGTTCCTGACCCAGAGACTCCACAGTCTCTGACCCAGACACTCCCCAGACTCTGGAATAGACTGCCCATACATGTCTAGCAGAGCACCTCCTTGCCCTCTTCAAAAGGAACCTTGACGATTGGATGGGAGATAGGAAATTCACCCCGGGGATCATGTCAGTCACCCTGCTAGACAGGGGTACAGGGAAGTAAATATTGTGAGAAGAAATATCCGGGGAATTGTTTGGCTAGGCTTGTATAGGCCCTAGGGCCAATAGCCTAGTACTAACCTATGAACCTATGAACCTATGTAGCGTGGCACCTATGTTCTTCATGGACAGGGCCAGTTGGTGTTGCTCACAACATCTCTCTGCTAACAACTGACATCTAACTATGCTCAATAAGAGTACTTGTGTTTTTACATGGCTAGGCTTCTAAACATACTAGGGCCAGTAGGCTAGTAGCCTCCTGTGAACCTATGAAGCTATTAACCTATACACACCTCCCAACACCTTGTCTCACTCATATGGCCTGCTGATGTCATCTACTAAAAGTTCATCTGCAGTCTTCTAAAAGTCAGACTTGTGCCGTGGCCCTTTTATAAAGTACTGTGTTCTATAGTCTGTGTACTTGGGTAGCTCGGGATTCTGTTCACACTACAGTCAAGTGTGTGTGTGTGTGTGTGTGTGTGTGTGTGTGTGTGTGTGTGTGTGTGTGTGTGTGTGTGTGTGTGTGTGTGTGTGTGTGTGTGTGCCTAGAAAGAAGAGCAGCAATGTGTATCTCATAGTTACAGCTCCGACCACATGGATTTACATTGTTTTGATACTTGCAGATGCCTACGCATCCATATCATGCAGACCACTCAACATCTCTCCCTCATGGCCTGCTGATGTTATGTACTGTAAGTTCACCTGCAGTGCATTATAAAGGTGAATATCTTAGCAGAAGAAGAAACTCAGTAAATACACATAATGAGGGACTTCCATTTACTGAGTTGATAAATTTTGACAAAAGAAGAGGTAGGAGAGAAGCAGGAAATAACAGGGCCAACCACACTAGTATGATGATTTACTTTGTGACTATTTACAATGTACTAAGTCAACAGATTGTGCACATGTTACATTACTATTGGCGTATGTTGTTCAAAGATGGTATTTTGGAACAATGTTTAGCAAACAAACGTTTGATTTCTTATAAAAAGGGCCATATTTCTGATATAATAGTGCACAGTAAATTTCAAATGCCTGAACTATGAATACATAAATTATTTTAAGATATGGCACTTTTAGGTGTGGGAAATGTTCTGTTTGTTTTCATGTTGTAAAGAACTTTCCTACTATTAATTCTGTATTTTTTTTCCAAATCGATGTTATACTTGCAATACAGAAGGAATTGTATATATTTTGAAATGTCCATGTAACAAGTTTTATGCAGGTGAAAGTAGATGAAAGTTTAAAGTGCTTCTTCAAGAACATATAAGGGACATCAAAAAAGTTAACTGTGATAGTCCTTTAGCTATGCATTTAAAAGAATTTCATGCAAGTAATTTTAAACTGTTGCAAGGTTGTGTTGTAGAACAAGTGGGATCTATTTTCTTAGACCCTGTAGCAGTAAAAGAAAAAATGTTGTAAAGAGAAGCCCTTTAATTTGATACCTTGGTTCCCAATGGTTTAAACACAGAACTTAACTGGAAGTATTTGATTGAATTAATTGTTTAATTGACTGATTGAGTGAGTGTATATGGGGTGAGGGAAGTTGCATTGTATTTGTACTCCTCGAAGGCTTAACAGCCGAGGCACTAGAATGTGTGAAAAGAGAATACATATTTTTTTGCTTGAAGACTGTGCCTTCCTTTTGTGGCTCCATTACCACCTGTACATCAGGGCTGTCAGCTAGACCCATTCCTTCCTATTAGATAAGTGATGGACATCACAGATGACATACACATCCTGTGTCCAAACAGCTACCTGAAGGACTACAGATTGTAGGCAATCATCGACTCCAACTGTGATATTAGTATAATACAAACAGTATCAATACATAGCAAAAACTGCCTCCATACCCATGATAACACCTGCATTGACAAAAACATGGGGGGGGGGGTATTGGTTGATTCAGGAAACAAAAACACCAGCCAAGTATAATGTGGACATGACACCCTATAATCAAACCAACAGGTATGTGGCCCATGTCCTGGGGTAGATGGTAAGTGGTACATCCACCAGCATGTGGTCACAGTGCTGACTACTTCCTTAAATGTAACAGAAGTACTGGGTATGTGAGCAACATGCACATCAGAGGCCATAAAACCGTCATGGAGCCCAGCCTTCATCGCACCAATAACTGAGTACAATGCACCCTTCTTCATGTGACTCTCTACACATCTTCCAGTGATGTGTAACTGAAGTGTACCACCTTTGTCACAGTGCACTGTTGTCCATACCTAGGTATTCTTTCTGTGGAATATACATGACTGCCTCATGGTGTAGAACACCAATCAAGTTGTTACACCAGATGCGTGTGTGTTACCTGTTCTGCTTATGCATACACTACATACATAGGTGTTTTGACAACATTAATGGCACATATATCATTCATGACACTGTGTATTGTGCCATACATACATATATATATATATATATATATATATATATATATATATATATATATATATATATATATATATATATATATATATATATATATATATATCTATGTGTATATATATATATATATATATATATATATATATATATATATATATATATATATATATATATATATATATATATATATATATATAAGTCCACTATGTAATCTCAAAATACTGAAAACCCAAAATTCAGTATTTTGAAATTACATAGCCGAAATCCCAAGCACAGCTCACAATTCCGAAAACACAACCGTGAAATTCAAAATGCCGAAACTACGCTACACATACAGTACACACATAAACAAACACAAAACTCCCCACCACAATCAAATAAATGCATTTACAATATAGATAAGCAGGGGGGCAAGCCCCCTTGCACCCCCCATGTGGGGGCTGTGTCCCCCACACCCCCCCCACTTATATATTCTAACTCCAAGATCTCACAAACAGGAACACAAATGAAACTCACACACACACACACACACACACACACACACACACACACACACACACACACACACACACACTCACACACATACACACACACACACGCACACACATCACAGGCACAACACACACATACACACACTAAAGCCCCTAACCAACACATTTACACACACAAACCTACCTAAATTCAACTTATACATCCACACACCGCACCAGCGGAAGCAGAAATTCAACATCTCTGTGCTTCGAGATTTTGAATTTCACGCTTCTGCCGGTTTCGGAACTTTGAGAATTTCGAGATTTCCTTATTTTGAAATTACATAGTGGACCTATATATATATATATATATATATATATATATATATATATATATATATATATATATATATATATATATATATATATATATATATATATATATATATATATATATATATATATATATATATATATATATATATATATGCCATGCACTCAAGGCAACTATCTTGTATTGCCCATACTGTCACATACAGGTATACCAGTGTCCCTCCTAACACCTCCAGCAGATGTTACAGTGCCAGGATAGTGTGTGTGGTTATCCTCATAGAGTGTGTATGCATCATGGTTCATAGGTTTATAGGTGTGTACTAGGCTAATAGGCTTAGAGCCTTTACAAGCCTAGCCCATAGAAGTGCCCTTGCAATGTGCTGCCCGACATTAGTTCCCAGTGCCTCTATCAAGTAGAGCCACTGGAGTGATCCCCAGGGTGAACTTTCTATTTCCTATCCACTCATCAAGATTTCTCTCAAAGAGGGCCAGTGAGGTGCTCTGCTTGACATGTATGGGAAGTATATTCCAGAGCATGGGCAGTCTCTGGGTTATGAACCTGTCCCTCCAGCACATTCTGTTGATTGTGGTAATGAGGTTGAGGTCTCTGAAGTGCGTGGTGTGGAGAGATTTGGATTTCTTTAGATGTAGCATTTCTAACAATGCTGGGTCAGACATGGCTTTGTAAGTCAAGCAGAGATTGCCTCTTAGTAGACAATATGAGACAGAGAATAGCTGGTGTTTTTTGAGTCTGTCCATGTAGGACATGTGTTTAAGGCCCAGGATCTTCTTTGTGAGGTACTTTTGTGGCCTTTCCAGCTGTTGCAGGCATCTAGTGAGGTACATGCCAAATGGGGCATTATACTCAATGACTGGTCTAATGAGGGAAGAGTAGAGAGAGACGATGACCTCTTTCTTCCTGGATGAAAAACCTTTGGTAATGAGATGTGCCACATAGAAGGACTTTCTGACCACAGTGGCAATGCGGTGGTCAAAGGAGAGGTTGCTGTCAATCTGTGTCCCAAGATCTCTTATAACACCTTCAGTGTTCAGTTGGCTCCCATCTATGTGGTAACTGAGTTTTTCCCTAAGGGGACGACAATGCATTTTTTGGCATTAAGCTTAAGGCCATGGTTTCAACACCAGTCTTTGGTCTCAGTGAGGCCTTTCTGTAGGATGTCTACATCACTTGGTTAGTAAATAATGGCTTCCAGCTTGCAATTGTCTGTGAACTTGGTCAGCCAGAGTCCCTCCATGATGGCCTGGACTTCTGAGAAGTAGATGCCAAACAGGAGAGGACCCATGACCAATCCATATGGGACTCCATTCGTGACTGGCAATCAATTGACTTGACGTCTGCTGCTTTCACACTGTGGGCTCTATCTGTGAGCCAATTTGCAACCCACCTAATGATATAGGTGTTGATGCCTAGTTTGGTGAGTTTATCAATAATTCCTGAGTGGGGAATGGTATCAAAGGCCTTGGCCAGATCGAGGAAGGCTGTATGAACTGCCTTCCCCTCATCCACAGCTCTGGTCACTGACTCAAAGAAGTCAACCAGGTTGAGCAGACATGATCTACCTTTCACAAAACCAAATTGCATGGGATCTAGAGTTTGGAGATTCCCTATATCCTTGTTAATTAGGTCCATGATGATGCCGTCCATAGCCTTACTTATCAGACTCGTCAAGCTAATGGGGCAATAATTCCCAGGGTCTGTAGTCACTGCCCCTTTATGGAGAGGGATGACTGTAGCCATGCGCCATTTGTTAGGGACAAAGCCTGAGGTGAGGCTGTGATTGAACAGGGCACACAGATGTGATGCCAGTTAATTTTGTAGTTCATGTAGAACACATCCAGGGATATTGTCGGGTCCCTTGGAAGCTGTATTCTTGGCCTTGGACAATGCAGCTTTAAATTGTCCTGCAGTAATGCTGGGTGCCTCACATTCCTCCAGTATTGTGATTGGTCCTTTATGGAGGGAGAGAGGGGTAGTGAATCTGTCGGCCAGTATGTTGGCAATACCTGTTGGCTTAGTATAGGAGGTACCATTGTGCGGTAACTCAGAGCAAGCCTGGGTATTGTCGTGGAGCTTCTTGATATAACTATAGAAGGCTTTGTGGTTGTTTTTAGTGTCTGACACAATTCTGCCTTCATAGCTGCCTTTAGAGGTTTTGATGAGGGATCTCAACTTTTTGTTGAAGCTAATAAGGGAGTTTTTTTCAGTCTTGGAACTTCACCTTTTTCTGCAACAGTTTCTTCCTTCTTTTACAGAGTTTATTAATGGCAGGGGGCCATCAGACTGGCTTTCTTTATTTGGAGGAGAATGTCTTGGTTCTGTTGGGTATGGCTAGCTCCATGCATTTATGTACGTGTTCGTACAGTGCATTGGTGTATGATTCAGCAGTCATGCATCTATTTTCCATTGACATGAGTGGCATGAAGTTAGCCACCTCTGTTTTTAGGAGCCCAAAGTCAGTTTTGGAGACATTTTTCATGCTGGTTACCTTTGCGGGGGGTGTGGGTGAGATGTGAATTTCCATGGTGCCATGGTGATTAGTTTGTGGTCGGATCTAACCAAGGAGGAATTGACTATTGGTGTAGAGCAATAGTTGCCTATGTTAGTAATAACCAGGTCAAGGATGTTGCATTCTCTAGTGGGAGTAAGAATGAGCTAGTCCAGGGCATTGGACTTGATGAATTCTAGGAAGTGTTGGGCCAGTGTATTGGTGCATGAGTAGTTTTCCCAGTTGATGGAGGGGTAGTTGAAGTCACCTAGTATGATAGTGTTGGGTTGGACACTAATAGTTTCCAGGGTGCTTAGGAACATGGAGTGAGAGTCTTTGGACATGGTTGGGGACCTATAGCAGGCTACGACCTGAGACATCCTCTTACTCAATGTTAGCTGTAACTGAAGTATCTCAGATGCATTATGCTGGGCTACAAGTCTTGAGGTGTGAATATCCTTTACGAATATGGAGACACTACCACTTTTGGAGCTTTGGTCCATGTTCTGGGGCCAAAAGGTGTGGAATGAGTTATAGCCTGGTAGAGCAGGGGTGCATTCTGCTGCTTTAAATCAGGTATCCATTACAGCACAAATGTTGATGTTCTCCATTTTGAGAAGTTCTTCTAGCAAGTGCATCTTGAGATTTAGACTTCTAGCATTGAGCAGCATGACCCTCAGATTGCATTTATTCATAGGTGTTACAGTGGTAATTTGGTCTATGGAACATCGTCTAAAAAAGGCACTATAGGGGTGGCAAGAGCCTTAGCCAGTATCCAGAAAACCAGGGGTGACAGATGCAGGCCATCTCTGGGAAAGCATCGGGATTTGTCAATCATGTCATCCCAAGCAGACAGATACTGAATCCCCTTAGAATGATACCAGAAACTTAGTCAATTGTTGAAGTCAATCATTTTCTGCTTGTACTGCACTATCATTCTGGGTGATGGTAGGATGCTGCTCAAGGCTAGGATCATACCTGACTGGGCCACATAATCCAAGAGCTCCTCCATGTCTCTTTTCATGTAGTCCAGCGAGGTGTGTCTCAGGTCATTCACACCTACTTGGACAGTGACAGAGTCATACTTGTACTTTTGGCGTGACCTGAGTGCATGTGTTATGTGTCGGATTTTGGCACATGATAGATAGCTGATTGTTGTCTTCTTCTTATTCAAACTAGTGAGTGGGACATCAGTGTGCCTTATGGGTCTATATTAGAATTGCGAAAGCTGACTTTCACGAATACAAATTCATCAACACATAAATGTCAATGTATGAAAAGAGTGAAGGATGACTAAAATAGCGAACTGCAGAATGCCGAACGTATTTCCGGAAGTAACAGTGCCATACAGGTAAGGTAAATGTAACAGAACAAACCTAATGTAAAACACTTTTCAGATGTTTTTGCAGGGGGGCAAGCCCCCCTGCACCCCCCATATGGGGTGCTGTGTCCCCCACACCCCCCCTACTTAAATATATCAACTCCGAGACTGAACTACAGTGGGGAAAGGGATTTATTTCCTCATCCCCATGATCACCCTGCTGGCCAAGGTAAAACATTCGGTATTCCGCAGTTCGCTATTTTTGTCCTTCGCTCTTTTAGTACATCGACATTTATGTGTCGATGAACTTCTATTTGCGAAAGTCAGCTTTCGCGATTCTAATATAGTCCCATGCCTCACTATTGAGTCGCATATGATTAGTGTATTTGGCAAGCTGTTTTGCCTTAGGGGCTTAGGTTGAGGGGCACACTTTGTAGGTGAGCTATATGTCTTGTGGTTTGTGCTGTGTTGTGGTGACTGAGTGCATTTCTGCCTTGGAGGTCTCTGCTATTTGGGTAGATTTTTATTGAGAGCCTCTGTGAAGGTGATTGTGCTGTTTGTGTTTTTATGTGAAAGCTGTGATGGTAGGTGCTCTGGAGGGCTATGAGTTGCATGTGGTGTGATGCAGGTGTTGACCTTCTCCTCTTGACCAGCTATTCCGGTTTTGGCTTAAGAGTGCATGGCTTCCAGTTTGGATATATAAGTGCATCTCTCACAAGTCTGAGTCTTGGGAGGTAAGAGGAGAGGGTTGTCTGTGTACATGAGGCAGTTGCTACACTGCCTCAGAATGCTCAAGTTCACCAGGTTAATAGGAGAAAGCACAGAGAACTGACCTTTAGACATGCTAGAAGGGATGGTCATTATTACTAAGTACTGGAGCTGTTTCCTTATATATTCCTTTTACTGGAAAAATGTCACTCAAGGTATCTGAGTCTGTACAGAGCACTGCCAAACACTTGAGGGGAAACTAATACATAGACCCTGAAAATTTAAGGATGAAGTATTTAGGCAGATATTCTGAAGTTAGGAAGAAATCAAGCAGTACTTACTGAAAAATAAAGAATTAGCTTGTCAAGAATGATGAAAAGAGGGGAGTTGCATGAATGGCTACTGTCTGGCTACTACTAATGCTGGTCTCAGCACAGCTTCACTCTGTTCGGATACAATGCTCCTTTGCTTCTTCTCTCACCAGAAGCAAAATGTTAGCACCATACCTAAGAAGAAAAACAGGGCATGGCCTGTTTGGTGATCCACAGTCTTGTCCCAGATGATGCAAGGATCTGCAGTCTTGGAGCCTTTTTCTGGTAGATGTCTCAAATAGCAAGCAAGCCATTCAGGTACTTTAAGCACAGACACTCAGTCTCCAACCAGAAAGAGTCAGGGATCAATGCACTCTGCTCCTACTTTCACCAGGATCAGAATATAAGCATATTCCAAGGTGTCACCTTTAAAGCAGTTATTAAGCTTTCTGATGATCAGCAGTCTCCAGGAAATAATGTAACTGTACTTCTTCTCTCACCAGGAGAAAACAGAAGCACTAATCCCAAGATGACTACTGAAAGACAGAATATGGGCTCTCCAATAACTGGTGATCTTGCAATAGATGCTTAAAGGTAAAATGAAAAAAATGGTTTATCCTAAACACTGCCGTGTGCACTAGAGCAGTTAAATGGTAAAGTAGGTAACTTAAGTTTTACTTGTCTAAAAAGTTAAGCTTTAGTAGAGAGTCACTATTTTTAAAACGGCAAGATAGATTGAAAGCGGGTGGTCACTTTTGTATTCTGGTACTATGGAATACAGTAGGATGGCCAATAAATTTAAATAGCTGAAGGGGAGTGATTTAGCAAAATTATAATTTTGTGCTTACTCACACCAGCCAGTAAAAGCAGAGAGGAAATGAGATATATGGTCACATTAACATAAGGGGCATGCAACTAGAAAAACAGTGGTGTTTAAGAACACAACACTAACTGGGTGGGAGGGTGGAAAAATTTCTGTCTGACTCACAAGAGAATGAGCTGTGGTGTCTTTTCATGTTTTAATATGCAGTTAAAAGCAGAATACAAGTAAAACACAGTGTAAAGAAAACAAATCACAGTATACAAAATAGAAAAGGCAATAAAGTATTACAGAATACAACAAATAAAAGCAAACTAACCTTTCCTTCACAGCAATCTGTAACAGAGTGTGGGTGAACCTTTCCAGTAAAGCTCTGAAATGTTTTATTTTACCCCTTAAATAAAAGGTTTAGTTCCTTGCTCCACACCCTCAGTTCACAGATGATTAACCTTAAATGAGCTCTTCTAACTTATGTATGACTCCTTAATTGACCTATTCCAATTTCTGTCTGACTCACAAGAGACAGGGCTGTGGTCTCTTTTCAAGTTGTAATATGCAGTTAAAAGCAGAATACAAGTAAAACACAGTTATTCAAGTGCGTGTGTGTGTGTGTGTGTGTGTGTGTGTGTGTGTGTGTGTGTGTGTGTGTGCGTGTGTGTTTGTGCTGACTCATCTGTTATCAGTCAGCATCACATATGTTATGTCAGAGGCATGGGATTACTTCTGGTATTATTCTGATATTGTCCATGATTGTGGTTGGTTCTTGGAAAATTTTCCATGATCCTTTACCTGTGCCCACCTTGCTGGAGACTACTGATGAGAGTATACTCATATTCAGGCATATCAATTTGCCCATCTTCACAATATGCACAGTTTGCCCATCTTTACAATATGCACCCTGCCCCAGTTGTATCTCCGATCCCTGATAGATATCCTCTGCATTATTCATGAAAGGATGCTTATCTCACACAGACATCATCTCCATTGCTATATCACCTCTTGTGACAGTCACATAAACACATTTTCACTGCACAGTCCCTACTGTACCATATAGGTATGTGATTAGTGATGCTGTTACGGGTCCCTATCAGATGATCGAAAAGCCGTTTCCACGAATTCGAAATGATTGACTTGTATTGCGTGAACTATGTAAACACAGAACGTCCAAAACAGCAAAATCCGAAATGTCGAAGTGTTTTTGTTGGCCCGTCTGTGGTATAGCTCAGTAAGGTAAGTATGTGACAGGTATGGACCTTAGGGTAGGGTCCGGGTTAAGGTAAGTGTATAGATAGGTAATGTATGTAAGATTTAGTGTAGTGTTAGAAGTAGGGTTTTGTTAAATGTATTTATGTGTATTATTTATTTTGTAAGGGTATATCTCCGTAGGGGAAGTATGCAGTAGTTACGGCCCTTAGGGTTAGGGAATGGTTAAGGATACTGCATAGATAGTTGTGTATGTGGGGTTTAGTGTAGTGTTAGAAGTACGGTTTTGTTAAATGTATTTATGTGTATTATTTATTTTGTTAGGATATATCTCCGTAGGGGAAGTGTGTGGTAGTTATGGACCTTAGGGTTAGGGAGGTGTTAAGGATAGTGCATAGATAGTTGTGTATGTGGGGTTTACTGTAGTGTTAGAAGTTGGGTTTTGGTGCTTTACTTTAGGGTTAGGAGTAGGATTTGGTTAGTGTTTGTATGTGGGTTATTTATTTTGTTTGGGTAGGTAGTATGTAGCATGTGGTAGAGTTGGCCGACTATGACCGTTCGATGTTTTAAATTTCACGGTTTAGTGCATTCGGTGTATTCACAGTTCGATTAATACATGCTGATCTTTTGGTATTCGCTGTAATGGATTTTCGCGGAACTGATATAGACCCGCTGTTACAAACATCTTCCATTGACATGCTCTCCTCTGCTGCACATGAGGAATTTTCACCTGTCCTCTTTGCCTGTGTTTATTCCTACAGTTCATCTGTGTGTCCCTATTCAATACACACACTTCCCCTGAGTGATAATTTTACATGGCAGTCCATGTCCTGTTACAGATCATTAACACAGTTTCAGTACAGAATGCCAGTAATGGGATATCACAATACTCTGTACTGTAGGTACACTGTCCTGTATTGGTTTTGGACCATATATTTCACATTCATACCTCACAACTGTCCAGATATTCCCAGGATGTTCAGATGTTTTCCTTATTATATTTGTGGATTTCTGCAATATCACTGGAATGATCTCTGGACTGATGTGACTCAATATTACATAGATTTGAGTGCATATCTCTCAACTGTCCTGATTTGTGCAGAATGTCCAGTTTTTGTCTCATATTTGTGATCTTTTTTCGGTTTTCTGGCAAATCATTGAAATGTCACTGCCAAGTGAATAGGATTATAGGATCATAGGAAGTTACTAGGCTATTGGCACTGAGGCCCTTGCAAGACTAGCCAAGAATTTAGCCCATGTTCAAACAAGTCAGCACTCTATGCCACTGTCCAGCAGGGACATAGTTGAAATCCTAGGAGGTATTTTCTGTTCCCCATCAAGGTATCCAGGTTTTGCTTAAAATGGCTGAATGAGGTACTCTGTTTTACGTGGAGAGGGAGTCTATTTCACAAAAGGGGGAGTCTCTGGGACACAAATCTTTCCCGCCAATAAGTCCTGTTGATGTCACAGACCAGGATGAGTTTTCAAGTGCTTGTTACTTGACTGGAGCTTGACTTGTGGATATGTAGCAGTCCCAGCAGGGCAGGGTCTGAGATTGCTTTGTATGCCAGACAGAGGTCACCTCTGAGGAGTCTGTAGGAAACTGAGTAAAGGGACAGGGCTTTTAGCCTATCTGCGTAGGGTAGAGGTTTGAAGGCCTGGATTCTCCGGGTGAGGAATCTCCCTGGTCTCTCCAGCTGCTGCACGTGCTTTGTGAGGTACATGCCAAAAGCAGCATTGTATTCAATAATTGGTCTTATAATGGAAGAATACAGAGATGTTATGACCACCTTGTCCCTGGATGAGATACCCTTACTAATAAGGTGGGTCATGTAGAAAGCTTTCCGTACAATGGAGGCAATATGGTGGTCAAAAGTCAATTTGCTATCAACCTGGATTCCCAAGTCCTTCACTACTGATTGCGTGCTTAGTGCCTTATTATCAATGTGATAATTTTTAGGGATGTCATTCACCCCAAATAAGATGATGATGCATTTTTTGGTATTCAGTTTGAGCCATGTTTCTGGCACCAGTCATTTGTTTGGGTGAGACCCTCTTTGAGGATGTCCACATCACTAGGGGAATTGAGGACAGCACGCAGATTGCAGTCATCTGCAAACTTGGTCAGCCATAGTCCACTCGATTTGGCCTGCACCTCTGAGAAGTATATCCCAAACAGCAGAGGCCCCAAGACTGATCACTGGGGTACACTGCTTATTACTGGTCTAATTCTTGAGGTGGCTTCCCCTATTTTGACTAGGTGGGTTCTGTCAATAAGCCAGTTTGCTACCCATCTGGTAATATATGGATTGATGTCCAGTTGAGAGAGTTTAACTATTATACCTGAGTGGGGAATAGTATTGAAGGCCTTGGCCAGGTCAAGGTAGGCAGTGTGCACCATCTTCCCCTCATCTATGGCCTTGGTGACTGTCTCAAACAAGTCAAACAAATTTAACAGGCATGACCTCCCCTTGACAAAACCAAACTGTGTCAGATCAAGTGTCTGGAGGTTGCCAATGTCCTTGTTAAAGAGGTCCAGAATAATTCACAGTCAGAAACTGATGACAGACATTTGAGTTTCAAACTTTATGCTCTTCAGAAAGTTCATGCTACTGTATGACCAGTTATTATTATTCTATCAACTCTCTAAGTCTAGAAGAGTATTATTACAAATCTGTCCCTATTTGTGGGCCTTTGTCCTCCCATTATTTATGGCTTTGTCCAGATTTCTTCCTCAAAGAGATTGAGAGGTATGTTTGAGTTTCATTCTAACACATTTCTATGTGACACCTATGGTAAATATGTCCCTATTTCTGGTTAAATGTCTGCACACTATGTTGACCTTTGTGCAGTTGTATTGAACCGCTCTCAGTGAAGCCCTGGTGATCATTAGGGCATTCTGCTCAAATCCGTGGACAGTAGGCTCTGCTTTAAACAAATCTGTATCCATATTCACTTACATGGTTCTCTGGCTGGCAACACTGTTGCCAGCCATGAAACCTAGCTTAGACTTACTGCACAGAATAATATGCATTGTGCTCTGCTGTTCACTGATGTGAACTTTGTTCATCTAATGCTTGGCGACACGGGAATTGAACACTTACCATTTGAATGTCCGTCTGCAGACTATGTTCGTTCATCATTTTGATAGTAAACTTCATTTATATATATATATATATATATATATATATATATATATATATATATATATATATATATATATATATATATATGCTGTTTATAATCTCTAAATACTGAAATGTCGAATTTCAGTATCTCGAGACTATAAACTCAAATGTTTAAAATAGTGAAAGTTATGGCCTTATGCTACATGATGTCCAGGATTGTGTGTTTATGGTGCACGGTGCTGTGTGTGGATCTAGGTGTTTTGTCAGGTAAGTGAGTGCTTTGTAAGGGATTTGAGTGGGGGTTAGATTGTGTTTGAGTGTGCTGATATGGTTGATGTGTATGTGAGGGACTGGAGAATGTATGTGTGTGAGTTTGCTTTATTTTCCTGTTTGTGCGATCTCGGAGTTAGTATAGATATAAGTAAGGGGGTGTGGGGTGCACAACCCCCTACATGGGGGTGCAGGGGGGCTTGCCACGCTGCTTATGTTTGTATGAGTTGTGTATGTGTGTAGTTTTTGTTTGTTTATGTTGTGATGTGGGTGTTGTGGTGTATGTATGGTGTAGTGCATGCGGTTTGTTTGGTGTTTTGAATTTCGCGGTTTTGTAGTTTCGCTGTTTTGTGGATTCGGTTTCATAGTTTCAAAATACTGAAATTCAATGTTTCAGTATTTCAAGATTATGAAGTGAATCCATATATATATATATATATATATATATATATATATATATATATATATATATATATATATATATATATATATATATATATATATAGATGTATATAGATATAGATATATATAGATATAGATATATAGATATTATTTATCAGCTTAGAAGAAAGCAACCTCTTCATGATTTCAATTACCCTACCATTCACTGGGAGAATTACTCGAGTACAAATTCCAAGGCCCTGCGCTTCCTGGAATTCATCAACTCAAATGCCCAGGATCAGCTGGTAAACTCCTCTAACAGAGGTGGAAACATATTGGACCTGGTCATCACCAACATGGGCAACAGATGTTCCACACTGGAGGTCAACCCGTCACTGGTTATATCAGACCATAAACTAATCACTCTGGATGTCCACACCTCACCACCACCCCCAACTAAGGAAACCACAATAAAAAAACTTTTCCAAAGCAAACTTCACCTTACTTAAGACAGAGGTGGTAAGTTTCACAGCCCCCATGCTAAAGGATAACGCTGCCCAAGATACAGAAACCTTTACAAATGCACTCTATATGCACCAACAAGGATGCATCGAGCGTGCCATCCCTATCAAAACCAAGACTCACTCCTCTAAGAGAAGGAAACCAGTTTGGTGGACCCCTGCAATAAACAGGCTATACAATAGAAGGAGAAAACTAGTGCAGAAAAAAAGCAAATCCCAAGAAGGAAAGACATCCCTGATCAGTATCAGTAAGAAACTAAGGTCCTTCATGAAATCATCCAAGGCTAACTTCGAAAGGAAAATAGCCAAGAATTCAAAAGATAACCACAAAGCCTTCTTTAGCTATGTTAAGCATCTAAGTGGCAACTCACAGATATGCATTGAACTAGTGCAAAATAGCACAGAATATACTGAACCTACTGATATTGCCAACCTCCTGGCAGATAGATTCAATGCAAACTTCACCCCCCCCCTCATCTCCAAAAGGGCCCCCAACAATACTTGGAAAAGTGTAGTGTCCCAAAAATCACAGACACACAGGTGAAAAAAGCCCTTTCAAAAGCCAAAAACACAGCATCAGTGGGACCAGATGGTGTCCCAGCCTGCGTCTTGCACAAACTACAGAACGAACTAACCCCACCCACCTAAAAATACTGTTCAACCTCAGCCGCTCCACAGGCTACATGCCCATAGAATGGCGCACAGCAATGGTTATTCCTCTCCACAAAGGAGGGGCCACAACTGACCCTGGTAACTATCACCCCATAAGCCTGACTAGCCTGGTCTGCAAGGCTATGGAGCTCATCATTATGGAACTCATTAACAAAGACATTGGGAACCTCCAAACACTTGACCTAACCCAGTTCGGCTTTGTTAAGGGAAGATCATGCCTACTAAACCTGGTTGACTTCTTCAAGACAGTTACCAAGTCCATAGATGAGGGAAAGGTGGTTCACACAGCCTACCTTGACCTAGCCAAGGCTTTCAACACCATTCCCCACTCGGGTATTACAGAAAATCTCACCAGTCTTAACATAAACCCCTACGTCACGAGATGGGTTGCCACTTGGCTTACAGACAGAACTCACACGGTAAAAATAGTGGGCTCCAGGTCCGACTCTAAACCAGTCACAAGTGGTGTCCTGCAAGGCTCTGTTCTGGGACCCCTACTGTTCGGCATATACTTCTTAGAAGTACAGGCAAACACAGGAGGATTATGGCTAACCAAGTTTTCCGATGACTGCAAAACTGGGAGCCATAATTGACTCTCTGGCTGACATGGACATCCTCCAAAAGGGCCTTACTGAGACGGACACCTGGTGTCAAAGTCATGGCCTCAAGCTAAATGCCAAAAAATGCATAGTCATCCCATTTGGGAAAAACAAAACACCCACAAATTACCACATAGGTGGCAGCCCCCTTAATACAGAAGAGGTAATAAGAGATCTGGGGACCCAGGTAGATAGTAATCTCTCCTTTGACAATCATATTGCCAAAGTAGTTAGGAAATCCTTCTATGTGGCCCATCTAATCACTAAAGGGTTTGCATCTAGACATAAAGAGGTTATAGTGCCCCTTTACTTGTCACTCATTAGATCCATCAGAGAGTACAATGCCCCATTTGGGATGTACCTCACAAGACACTTCCAACAGCTGGAAAGACCACAAAAGTACCTCACCAAGAGGATTACTAGCCTCAAACATATGTCCTATGCAGCCTGAGAAATCCCAAAACAGCAAGAACCAGCCAAAACCACCAAAAAACTCAGGCTGTACTCAGTGGCATATCGCTTACTCAGAGGTGATCTCTGCCTGACTTACAAAGCCATGTCCAACTCAGAAATCCAAGTCACTGCGAGCCACGTGCTCTAGTGAACTAAACCTCACCACAAGAATAAATAGAACATGCTGGAGGGATAGATTCTGGTCACAGAGACTCCCCATGCTTTGGAACAAAATTCCAAATTACATCAGGCAGAGCCCTAACCTTGACAAGTGGATGGGTAACAGAAAATACACCCCTGGGATCACTTCATTGGCTCTGCTTGACAGAGGATCAGTTAATTAATCAATGGGGTGACGAAAGCTGACACACTCTGGCTAGGCTTATAAATGCCCTCGGACAGATAGCCTAGTACCTACATATGAACCTATGAACCTATGATTGTTGGTAAGAAAAATGTAATGGATGTTTAAGCTAAAGCAGGCGCAAATCAGTATCAATACTAGACAAAAATAAATAAATAAATAGATAAATGAATCGCACTTAGTAAATTACACACATGCTGCAGAAAGTGAATGGTTTCTTGTCATCCCTGTAGTGTTTCTATACACATGCATAATAGCTACCTCCTTATTCTTCCACCCTCAAAATAAATGCACATTATACAGCTTAAAGAGGGAAGTAGTTAGTGCACATATGTGTGTGATTCCCTCTAACCTTAGTAAGCTATTAGGCAGTTTAGAGAGATGAGGGCTCAACAAACTCAGTATATTTTTGAAACATGATATACAAATCCTCTGACTGATAATTCAGGAAAACAGAATTCATTTAGGCATAACATATTAAGAAACTTGAAAGCATGAAAGCTCTGATATCATTACTAAATGTATTTGTTGTATATAGAATCAAATGGGCAGGGAATTTTAAGGGGAATTAGCTCAAATGGTAGAGTGCTTGGTTCGCATGTGAAAGGTAGTGGGATCAATGCCCACATTCTCCATGGTTTTTGAGTTTGGCAGAGCTGCTCTGAGTTTGTTGACTTAGTCAGAGACCTGGAGTGAATCTGAATTAAATCCAGGACATCCTCTGTGATCTGTAAAAAATAATTATTTTTTTAAGTTTGCATTGCAATTTTTTGAACTGTGTTTTGTTTAACTGCTTTTTCATTTTTTTGCTGTTGTTGCTGCTGTGATTGTTTTTTTTCTGCACTTTCAGATCCTAGTACTTCTGTATTTCATAGCATAGACTAGATTCGGATCTGCTGAATATAGGCTGCTTAGTATTAATTGAGCATTAAAACCAGCCATCTTACATTAAGAAACCAATCATGCACCCTTGTGGCAGAAGTGTGTAGCCCAGGACTGATCTGAGTTGGGAAATTCTGAAATAAGGCTCAATTTTGGGCTCTCCCATTGGTCATTTTGTGTTAAAAACTGTTTTAACTTTGCTTAAATTTAAGCACTGCATTAGTGTGCAGCTGCACACCATGCAATGGGATTTAGCACTGCCGTGTATAGACGCAAATGCTTAGAAACAACAATTTTCCCTTGATAGCTGCTAGAGAACCCTCCTTAGCTCCACTGCCTCTATGTGTGCAACACAATTGCACATTGCTACCCAGCGAGCAACTCAGCTGTGCATTCTGAGGCACTGACGCAGTCTTCCACCCTTAGCTTTTCACAGAATAGCCACCCTTGTTAGTCTCATGAGCAAATCCTGGTCCATCTAGTTCATCCCCACTAATCACTACAATATATAACTGCCATAATGAACGGACAGTTTCCACCATTTTTTCCAGCCAACCTGATTGATATGGGCATTGTGAGGCAATGTAGCAATTGCCTCATATATACTGGCAACCACTTGCTCCTAAAGCAAACAAATACAGTATGTGAGAGATGTAACTATACCATGAAATTAGAATCAGCACTCTCACATAACAACAAACGAGACATACAACAGGTTGTCAGCATATATACCTTCCATCTCACACAAGTGAAAGTCAAGGCACATACGCCCACATATGTGGATGTACTCACTAAGAGCCTACCAAAAGACCACAGACCTTCCAAGCACAAACAACATACACATACTAGTACACAAACAAAATCCACCACCACACATAACAACACACATATCAGTGTCTCAGCAATTAAGCCCCTAAGTCAAAAACCTCAAAACCAAATGTTCTGGTTATAGGCAACTCAATAATGAGACACACAGATGTCCCCTCACCATGCTGAACAAGGAGAAGGTCATGGTCAGCTGCCTGTCAGGTGCCAGGGTCTGAAAAATCATGCACATACTCAAGTCACTCAGCAACAATTATGATTATGACTGTCATAGTACATGATGGTGTGAATGACTTGAGATGTACCTCTCTGGACTATATGAAAACAGACAACACTCAGAGCCACAGCAGGTCAACTGCAGTGAACTTTACTGGTGTATCTGGTACTTCGGCTATTGTCTTCAAGGAATGACTTACACACCACAAAAGCAGTAAATTTATATAAAACAACTACCACATCAAATTAAATTACCCAATCACAGTGTTCCAATGCTTCCCCATTCCACTTTTATGAAATTAAACCAGGGCTGTGAGTGGACACCTAAACGTAATAACAGTATATTATTTTCCTGAAAAGTTTTTTTTTGGAAAAAGATGTCTTTTTGACCACATTCTTTTAATGAATAGTAGTGACCCTAGTGACCATCCCTTGAGGTACAATTTCCTTTTTCAGTTTTTTGTAGTTCATTGTTTGCTTTCAAATTAGGTTTTTGGACTCCCTAAGTTATGGGTGGATCTAAATAGCTTAAAGCGCGGTAGTCCAAGGTTCTTCACTAACTGAATCCCCCCATCCCATTTACTGTCACACTAGCCACTGGTTCTCCAACATGAATAATGGGTCGTCTTTCTAGCATTTATAGCTATCATATGGACTTCCATTTCCCAGGATGGTCCCACACAGCCAAACACCAGCTCCATAACTCACTAATCCTAAACCCAGTTTGTATGATTGATGCTCTTATATACCAAAAACCATAAGGGCTGACCCTAAACCATCTTACATCCATGCAGTCCTTTATAGGGAATAAGACAGTTTTTACAGGATTTATTAAAAAAACAGATCCCAGCACCATGAGGAATTTTCCTTTTAGATTCCATTTTCAATTTGAAATCCATAACGTTATTACCAATAACGGTCCAGACACCCTTAGCCCCTTCTAATGCTGGTGCACATGTAAACCTAATATATGGATAATTTTGAGTCTTGAAAAGGTATTTTTCTCTTGAAAAAAGATGACTTTTTAACCATATAGGCATCCCTGAAGAAGTACCCCAAAGTGCTTTTTACACCCAGTGCTCCCCACACATAGGTAGGTTTTTTAGGACAATTCAGTTAGAATTCCACATTAATCAGGATCATTTAAGAACAGATATGGATTAATTGGTTCACTTTGCAGGTTTCCAAGACTGCATTTCTAAGTTTTGATATGAAGTTTAATATAACAAGTATGTCTTGAGACTTAAATTAAGAAACAAAAGTCATCAGGAGCCCCAGCACCCTCCAGTTAGTTATCTGGACTTCGATTTAAGCAGGCTCTGACACAAACATAGGGAAACCACTTTAACTTTGAGACTTGGAAATTGCTTTAAACTTCTGGCAAAATTTTACTGTACAAAACTTATACTGGGGATGTAAAAAGAAAATGTAAGTGGGCTAACCAGGGAATCCCGAATTACATGACTAATAGACACAAAAAAAGCCACATGCCCCCAACACACCCACACAATCTGATTGGAGGAACACCCAAATTATGCCCCCAAGGCTCAGTATAAATACAGCTGTATACACGACTGGTAAGCTAGCACTGAGAAGTGCTAGGACGTCTTATAATAAAGATGAACTCTTACAAAAGATAACAGCCTCGAGTGATCCTTGACTTTTCTTTACTTTTTAAATCAGATTTTTGAACAGACTGGGACCATCCCAGCTGGAAAACACATAATGAATTTCTCTTACAGGTCTGAGCAGATCAAGACCTAAGGCAAAGAATAAGAGGAACTACATGGCCTCAACCCACAAGAACAGCAAGACAGCCAAATCATTTCAACCACTGGAGACTGCCCAGTCCTTTCAAACAATAGAGATGGACCTGAGCATTAATGGACCCAATAGTGCATACTGCAGTTCAGTAGTGCATACTACAGTTCAGTAGTGCATACTGCAGTTCAGTAGTGCATACTGCAGTTCAGTAGTGCATACTGCAGTTCAGTAGTGCATACTACAGTTCAGTAGTGCATACTGCAGTTCAGTAGTGCATACTACAGTTCAGTAGTGCATACTGCAGTTCAGTAGTGCATACTACAGTTCAGTAGTGCATACTGCAGTTCAGTAGTGCATACTGCAGTTCAGTAGTGCATACTACAGTTAAAATAGGAACCCTGATCCTAATGCAGACAACTAACAGAAATAATAACAATAGAATCAATAAAATGTTAGAATATAACATAAAATAAAAAATATATCATCTTACAAACCAATAAAACAAATTGATAAGGTGTGATACAAATGTGCTAACCTGCTGATATTTCTGCTGTTTTTAATTTTTTGCACTTAAACTCCACTACAGGAACTATTTTCCTCTAAAGGTTAATTCTGGAATAATCTCTCAATATCATGGTAGGACTGAGCGCAAGCTTCTTGGGAGTTATAAAATTTGTTCTTTCCCTCCTCCTAGGAAGGATTCACTCACTCTGCAGATGCTCTGCTTGTGAATCAGAGCTTTATAAGCTAGTCAAACACTTGATGCCCCTATACATTCTCTCTCTGTCTCTCTCTCTTTTTTTTTTACTTTTCTGTAACTGAACCGATTATTTTGTTAAAAATGTAATAAGACTGATAAAAACAGAATGATGTTACTTGTTAAAAAGACAGTAAAATACTGAATAAAATGAATGAGAAGAAAATTAAAGGAGTTGTTCAGGAGACACACTTTTGAGAAACAGAAGTAGAAGAAGGAAAGTGCAAGGGAAGACGTAGGGTTATCTGTTATATGAAAAGGTAGTGTTAGCAAAATCATGTTTTGATACTTATTTTAAGGTATATTGCATGAGTTTATGAATCGCTTGACAAGAGCTGGTGGAGGCATGCATTATACTTATTTTGGGGCTCAAGATTAAAACCCAGACAAACAAAGTAGAAAGACTTCAAACTAAAACAAAATGTTGCATCTCAGATTTTTCTGTGGATATAAAAAATGGTCACTTTAATATGGGAAGACGAAAGAAAAGAAAATATAGTGACATATGAGATAAGTAGAAAAATGGAAACACTGGAAAAGAAATAATCTGAATGAATAAGTTCAAATGACTGTTATAATCAAGTGAAATGTAATAAAACAATTTTAGAAGATTATTGTGAAAATGAATGGTGCAGGGCACATGAAGAATCCAAATAGTAAATGGCATTGTTTTCATTGAGGGTGGTACAGTAGAAAATTGTGGGTAGGGGTTCCATGCATTATTAAAAAAAGAATAGAGGAGATACACTCAAGAGGAATATAATGGTAAATATGATTAGTGTAAAATTTGAAAATGTCAGAACTGAGAACTTAGTTATCCATTTTCAAATCATTAATTATATAATGTTAAATTATTAAGGCTTAATTGAGGAGGTGGGGCAATAATCTCTCTGGGCCATACCTCTTAACCTCTTAGCCCAAGAAATCTGGCAAAGCCTTACATAATGGAAGGACAAAGGCCCAAAAATAGGGACAGATTTTAAATATTGCTCTTATAAACTTAGAAAGTAGCTAGAATAACAATGTTTGTTTTAAAATGTATTTTCTAAAGGATATGAAGACTGAAACAAAAAGGTTTGACATTATTTAATGATTTCATTCCTCAGTTCATCCCAGTGATTTGTCAGAATACTACAATTTTCATGAGGAACAGACTGAAATTTGAGGCAAAAATCTAGACATTCTGTGAAAATCTGTACAGTTGAGAGGTATGCTTTCTGGGCTGAGGATTTTAGAGAACTTTTGTCTCCATTTGGCTTATGATATCTGAAGGTCCATACCATAGGAGACACAGACTGAGTGAATTAAAATTAATGAATTCTGAAGAGGATGAATAGCATTAAAACCAGGCCAGTCTTTGAAGATGTTATCACTGTTAAAAACATGAGCCAAAGCATATCTTAACTTATACAGCAATTATATACAAGGACTTCAAGAGATTCATAGCATAATTCCCCAACATTTTCCAACATTCTTATGCTTCCTAATATTAAACAAGTCCTATAATTTGCATTTCATCACCAAGTACTTTAATATTAAAATAATAAAATGACAAAATAACTAGGTAGTGTTTACCTATGATTCTCATTTAAAGTTTTATCATCTGCACAGCAATAGTTTAGATAATTTTTGTTGGTATTTTTGTAATAGTATAACCTACCTAACAACAAGGGCTAATATGTAAGGATATTGATTCCAGTAACATTGGACTATAATATGCCTGATTCTGGTAATGTGTAGGCTAATACCATAAAATATGAAAACATTAGCCATTTATACAGTTTAATCCATGAAGAAAAGGCTTATATGCAATCACTGTAAACAATTTGAATATATCAACCAGACCAGTTAACAGTTAAGCATGCATATTCACACTTAACATTTTTTTCTCTCTGTTCATATATATAAATGGGATCCATATGGATCCCTGAATGGCAACATCACCGAAACAGATTCGGCCGGGCATACTTGCGCGAAATTCACCAAAGAAGCACTTTCGCTTAAGTATGCCTGTTGCGGAGATCGCACTACAGTGGGGATAAGGGGAAATTCCATTTTCCCCACTGTGGTGCGACATCGGAGTGAGAATATTAAAGTGGGATAGGTGGGGGTGTGCAGAAAACGTAAATGTAACACACTTTAACAAAAGCGCTTTTTCGGTGAAAGTGCTTTCGTTAAAGTGTGTTCGGTGATTGTGGATTCGGACTATTAAACTTTCGTTCAACAGACCTAGATCCATATAAATATATATATATATATATATATATATATATATATATATATATATATATATATATATATATGTGTGTGTGTGTGTGTGTGTGAATGTGTATGTGTGTTTATAAATAAGAATGTGACAGCTCATCAGCTCATCATAGTGTGTTCCCAGAGAAAACAAAACTCTTCAAATACTTCCTGTTTCTTCAGTGTTACTGTGTCCTTGATGTTGATACACTTAACAAATGGAGAGTGTGTGAGGGCAAGCAGGTACAACTCCTGCAACAACAATTTCCTTAGTTTTTGGCAGGGTAGAAGGTTGCCGTGTTGTATTTTGTGTTTTTACTGAAAACAATTGTAAACGTCATCTATTTTAAAAGAAGTGTAATTTTCCTGAAACATTTTTCATTTTAACTGCCTTGTTTCTCAGCTTCATTACTCCTGCACATTATTTTGTTTGTTTTCTGTGGGGTAGAATTTTGGTGGTAGCAGATGACAGTTGTTTTATTTCTGACAATATTTCAATGTTTCGTTTCAGTGTGTGGGGGTGGGGAGTACACATGCCCGTAGCTTTGTTTTCTGTAAGGTAGAATTTTGGTGGTAGCAGATGACAGTTGTTTTATTTCTGACAATATTTCAATGTTTAATTGTTTCAGTGTATGGGGGTGGGGAGTACACATGCCCGTAGCTTTGAGTGATGTTAACCAGGAGCCTGCTGCTACAAAACATTATGCTCTTATGTCATTAACTGCCGATATGCATAGAGGAATATTTAATCATCAGTGGAAAAGAATTACAAAGATGTTGTCTTAGTCCAACTAAGTTTGGTTCATTATATAACTTTCATTGTTAGGTATCAATACCATATTTTTGTTGCTCCTTGTGTTCTGTTCACATAAAATAAAGTTGCTTCCTAGTACACCATCTAAGTAGTCATTTTGATTATTTAATTTAAATAAACATATAATGCTGCTGGTACATTCATGCTCATGAGTTGCATTTGATGTCTATCATGTCCATGTGAAGAGCCATGACATACATGGAGTTTACTAAGGAAGTAGGGAATGTTCGAACATTAGCACGCCTTTCTTCTGTATCACACACACATACACACACACACACACTACAAGAACACCCAGTAGACTTTAGAGTCAGCAGTCAGGAAAAATGGAGAACCAAACTAATCCCATGCAAACACAGACAAGACATGCAGAGTAAGCACAGGAGGTACCCCAAATGTGACTCTAACCAGAAGACCTCTTGCTATAAGATGACAATTCCACCCATGGCATGGGTGTTCCATCCCAATATGAAGGTGCTGATCCTTAAGTATAAACTTCATGATGTGCCACTTACATGGGGATTTAACTGTTCTCTCCGCTACTCCACTGCTACTTATTTATTTTTCCCTTATATGTGTCATGTTGCTATAAGAAGTGCCTGACAGTCCAGTTGTCTCTTTCATACCTGCAATCTGCAGTATCCCCTTCACCATCTGTGAATGCCAGTATAGTATATAATCTAATTCAACAACTTACACAGCCATCTTCTCAGTTATCACACTCTCTGCTACTTGTATTTAAGTGAATGAAAACTCTTCTAATAGCTATACCATTTCAGTTTGTCACCTGGAACAGTTAGCTCATTTTTAGCTGTTGAATACCAGCCACAGAGGCCAATTCATTATATTAAAAAAAAAAAAAATCTGTCAATTTTGAAAAATTATGTTTATTGGGATACACCTGAAAAGGGGACTAGCTATGAACTATGAATTTCCTAATAAACATAGTTTTTTCAGACATCTTTGCTGAACTGTTACCAAACATTTATTGCATTGAAAAACACAGAACCATAGTGCTAAAAAAGCATAAGTCCTGAAACATGCTTTTATTTAATAGGTTACCATATAAAAGTCACATTTGTTTACTTTACAGTAACTTTGGTAGAGGTATCCAAGTTGCCATGTTTTTTTACAAACACAACAGACAAATTGCTGCTGTTGCAGTCCTAAGTGAATCTTTGATGCAAACCATATGCTGAAAATGATGAAATACAGCATTCTGTATTCACACTGAAAAACAGTTATGCCATTTGATTTTTTGTTGTTATGCTTAAATGTTTCTAACAAGTAAACAATGGCTCATTTTGAGCATTAAATTTGCTAATTGACTTAAACAACCATTTCAGAATTTGATTTTTGTTGCTTTAGGTTTCCATAATGTTTTCATTGGACACTTGGTGCTTGAGCAACAAGGATTGTTGAGAGCTTTCATCCATAATGAAATGTGACACTTTGATGCTTTGCATCTGTTTTAAAGTTTATCTGCACACTTAGTTAACAAACCATAAATTGATTGCAGGAACTTGTGTAACAACTCAGCAAAGGAAGCCAGCCTTTGCTGATTCTCATATTCAGTGAAGCCTGAGCAACATCTGCGAAGCTCTTTTGGAATTCATCATAAATGCTATAGTTCTGTAGATATTTTACTTTTCATGTTCAAAAATTATTTTAGTTTATAAGTGACACCTAAAATCAGGGTTATACAGATCCAAAACACAGATGGACTAAACACCACTGTCAGTTTCAGTTTTAAAGCATTGTATTCTTTGTTACATTTATTAATCCCAGTGCTGGGTAACATGGAAAAACAAAAACTTCAAGTATCCAAGCGTATACATGAAAAAATAGTGCTGTAAAACTTTTACTGAAACAAATCTCAAGGACAAAAATGCTTTAAGTGTTGTAAGTGTAAACTGTAAAAATCAACACAGAAAGTTATACATAAAGAAAAATGTTCTTCCCAATTCCTGTTGAGAGTTATGCAGGTAAGCGGATTATGATTGTTCCTGTTACAGAATAATATGTGCATGTTATATAATATATATGCCTAAACAAAAACATACTGCAGTCAAGTTTAGACTGTGCAGCTTAAATAATGCAACTGACAGAGATGTTTATTTCACATATACGGATTAAGTTTAGGATATGTTTTAGGTTCACAAGTTCATAGGCTAGCTAGTTTCCTTTTTGTTTCTCCAATCCAATTAACCTATCGCATTTGGTGTTAGATTGACCTTACCCATTCCATAGTCAATAATTATATATTACCACTAACAAAGCTAATAATTAGAATAAGGAAAGAAAAAACAAATGCAATGATTAAAAAACATACCAGTACTAGAAGGGGAATGGTCAATTAAAGGAAGGTTTGTAAATGGTGCTGTCATAGTAAAATCTGGAATATACAGAGGACACTTGTGAACACAACAGTTATATCTTTAATTGTTGCCATCATTGTTACTGATTGTGCTGTTTACCTTCAGAGACAGGCTGTTGTGTACTCAATGCCAGGCAGAACTAAGCAACCCCTGAATACTGAACAGTCATTTATATATCAAAATACATCTATTTGTATTTACATAAAATGCACTTTATCATAAAACAGTAAAACACTTCCTGATGATAGAGCAAATGACAATGACTGTATTAAGTCCCTCTGTGTTAAATAACAATTACAACCTCAGAAAACATTATCTTTACTTTTGCATTGCTCCATATGCTGTGTTGTCTTATGTTAGGCCTAATGGCATTATCATTGATGAATCAATTATCAGTCAGTTGTCAGATATCCATAAAGTAATGCAACACATCTCAGATCATCAAAGTCATAATATTCATATACTTGCTTATTTGTCAGAAAAGTTGAATCATATTGGACTGTTTTAGAAAGAGCCAGTGATAAAACCACAGACAATGCAACACAATTTGAAATGAGTTGAATCCATACGTCTACTCCAGATAAATCAGATTATTTTCTACAGATGTAAATCAAAGCTAAAATAAACATATGCTATCCTGAGGGTGCATAAATTATGTT
This sequence comes from Protopterus annectens, assembly GCF_019279795.1. Taxonomy (NCBI): domain Eukaryota; kingdom Metazoa; phylum Chordata; order Ceratodontiformes; family Protopteridae; genus Protopterus; species Protopterus annectens. The sequence goes on from NC_056732.1 coordinate 191,582,369, forward strand.
CTGTACTTTACTTGGATAGTTAAGGTATTGTAGGCATTATGCAAAAATAAATAAATAAACACATTTAGGAAAAGTACTTGTAGAAGGTCTTGATTTTACGATGGGGTTTACGCGAGAAAGACAGAGAGATGGTAGCCTGACAAAATAAGGAAAACTCCATCAGACTCTAGGTTCTCAGCTAAAAAAGGCCTTACCTGTTGTGATGAGTTTGCTGGTTGGGATGGTTTGAACTTCTAAAGATGAAGCTTAGGATGTCTTCATCTATATGCAGTGCATGCCACGCAGATGGGTATGGTATAGGCAAGTGTGGGACAGGTGTCTTTATCCATCCCTATATTAAAGCACATAAAGTAAGGTGGTTCTTTAACTGCTAGTCATTTGTCACTGTTCAGTGCATAACTTGATGTGCATATATTATTTCCAGTTGCATAAATCAAAAACTAGTTAACATTATACTTTCATAATAGTCACATACAATAAATTGTTTGTTTCAAAAATTCTCCCCACCTTATTATCATATTGTCTTTATCATGAAATATTATATTCCCAATGTCTGATACTCTTAAACTGAAATTAGTTTATTTATTTATTTATTGATTGATTTTTTGTTTTGAAAAACACTTTTCTGTTAACCACATACATACAATTGGCTAGGCATCTTTATTTCATGAAGATGACTGCTTAGCATTTTCAAAAATTTGTTAAGACTTTTGATTTTTGACTTTTTTATGTCTGTTGGTTTGTTCGTGTGTTGCTTGCAGACTGACAGACCTTTTGGCAACTAAAGAATACTTGAAGAATTTTGGAAAAGGTTACTTAAAATGGCTAACACTGGATACTTTGGGCATGGCTAATGCCTATTTATGGAGTACTGTTAGTATTCAACAGCCCTATGTAATACCTTCAGTGGCACTACTTTATTATGCACAGATATTCAGCTACACAAATTATCTTATTATTTTATTTCTCAACATAATAATCTATGCAAGTGTTGCATCATCATCCTGACTGCACATTCAATAATGCTACTGCTCCAGGAAATATTGGCCTTATGACACATCCCTACAACTTTACAATGGAGAGAGTTCTATTATGATTTAGTTCATTCCTTCAAAGATGAATTCAGTGGTCCTAGGAATAGCAAGGATTGGCATGAATGTGTACAGTCTTTCAAAGGTAGATCATACTGGGTCATAGTTTTATCTGTTTGGAATACACTAAATAATTAGTAACGTATATCACCAACATGTATGCGCTCAGAAGGTAAGCTGTTGTTTGCTATCTCAGCTGCCAGGTTTTGAGACTTTTCCCTGGTCTCGATGTAACTGTTTCTTCTTACTTATGAATTAATCTCCAGCAGGTATTCTTTCCCACTGGCTTACTTCATCTGGCATATTGGATACTTTGTCAATAAACATCCAGTGTGAAGTTAAAATGAGATGGTTGTTAGGAAAGTCTGAAGCCACTCTGAGTAGCAGTGATGGTTCACTGGGTTTACACTGCTCCCATGCACCTCACAAGCCAGCCAATGAAAAAGGATGGTAATCTATGATTTGGCAGTGTATATAATTACAATTTGACCCACTTTAGTATGCATGGCTTGAGTGGAGAGGGGAACTTGATAGAGAATTTTCACTGCTACCACAAATATCCTATACAACAATGAATCAAGACAAAAAAATGCATTTCATGTCATTCATTAAGTGCCCAGCAGCAAGAAAATGGCCCTTTCCTATGTTTTCCAGTTTACAAATAAAAAACTGGAGCTCAAATTCCAGATCTTTAATGTTTAAACAAAGTCATAAAAGCAAAGTCCAAGAGGTTGACACTATAAATTCTCCTAGTATTTTGATATATGATGCTTACTTAAGGACTTGGGGCATGAACAATGCATTTCTCCATATCTTTTACACAAGGCACACCTACTATTTGCCATATCCTAACCAGAGAATTTCAATTACCAGGGGACTCCAATTACCAGTTCCTATGTCGGTTTCCAACTTTCTTTGGCATCTAAACTTTCACAACCCCCCCCTTCACGAGTCTTTTCCTCTCTTAAGATTCATAGGAATCTACTTTTGTTCATATATAGACAATTGTATTCAAGCCCCCCTCTGCTCATAGTTGTTGCTTAGCTTTATAGCAGACTCTAGTTGCAGAACACGTGCACTAGCAACATCCTGAAATGCTTTTTTCATGCATCAATTTCAAAGATGCTTTTATGGTCGCTCTTCAAATACAGGTTGCAAATAATATGTTTTTGCCTGTAGACTGTTACGTGCAAGAACTTTCTTGAAAGCATTGGAGTACATGGCCTTCAACATCCTCCTGATTTTCAGTGTCAAGTCACTATGAGAACAGTTCAGCAGTACCACTGTAATATATAGAATTAGAACACTCATTTCCTATAGTACATTAAACATTTACAGTCAACTCTAGTAAAAGAACTTCTTTGGTGGCATGCTCACATTTTCAGCAGCCAGAATGCCCCATTTTCATATCCAGTCCTAGACCAGAAGCTGTCATTACATTTTTTACACTGGGCTAGCACTCATGTTTCTAGGGATTGAAGCTATAAACCTGTGGAATGCATCACAAATGAAGAAACATATCAACATAAAGAAGATGATACATACCCATGAATTTAATATACATTTGAGCTAGTCTTGCAGCCTGAGACATTGCTGATTGTCACAGACAATACAACTGTAGTGTAATAAATAAATAAAAGGTTTAGTTCCCGAGAGCATATAGCTCAAAGAGATTGGGATTTCTTTAAGTGGAGCATGTCCAACAGCTCTGGGTTTGACATAGCTTTGTATGTTAGGCAGAGATCGCCTCTGAGTAGGCGATATGTGACGGAGTAAAGCTGGAATTTTTTGAGACAGTCTGCGTAGGGCATGTGTTTGAGGCTGGTAATCATCTTTGTGAGGTATTTCTGCAGCCTTTCTAGTTGTTGTAGATGTCTTGTGAGGTACATACCAAAAGGGGCATTGTACTCTATAATGGGTCTAATGAGTGATGAGTAGAGGGGAACAATGACCTCTTTTTTCCTGGATGAGAAACCTTTTGTGATGAGGTGTGCTACGTAGAAGGATTTCCTGACTAATGTGGTGATGTGTTATCAAAGGAGAGACTACTGTCCACCTGTGTCCCAAGGTCTCTTATCACACTTTCTCTGTTAAGTAGACTACTGCCTATGTTGTAGTTCATGGGTAGAGAGTTTTTACCAAAGGGGATGACAATGCACTTTTTGGCATTGAGCTTGAGGACATGGCTTTGACACCGGGCATCTGTCTCAGTGAGGCCCTTTTGTAGGATGTCCACATCATTAGGAGTTTTGATTATGGCTCCTAGTTTGCAGTTACCTGCGAACTTTGTTAGCCAAAGACCTTCTGTGTTAGCCTGTACTTTAGAGAAGTAGATACCAAACAGGAGAGGACCCAGGACTCAACCCTGTGGTACTCCACTTGTCACTGGCCTGAAGTCAGATTTGGAGTCTGCTACTTTCACAGTGGGGGTTCTGTCAGTGAGCCAGTTTGCAACCCATCTTGTGACATAGGGATTTATACCTAATTTATAGGTTCATAGGTTCATAGGTAGGTACTAGCCTGTCGGCACAAGGGCCTACATAAGCCTAGCCAACAAGGTTCCCTTGCTTACGCCACCCAAGAAAGTTATTTTCCTGTGCCACTGTTGAGCAGAGACACAGAAGTGATCCCCGGGGTGTATTTCCTATTTCCCATCCACTCATCAAGATTTTTCTTGAAGAATGCTAATGAAGAACTTTGCTTGACATAGATGGGTAGCCTGTTCCAGAGTATGGGATGTCTCTGGGACAGGAATCTATCCCTCCAGCATGTCCTATTTATTGTAGTGGCAGGGTTTAGGTCCCTAGAGCATGTAGCTCAAAGGGATTGGGATTTCCTTAGGTGTAGCATGTCTAATAGCTCTGGGTTTGACATAGCTTTTTAGGCAGAGATCACCTCAGAGTAGGCGATATGTTACAGAGTAAAGCTGGAGTTGTTTGAGGAGGTCAGTGTAGGGCATTTGTTTGAGGCCAGTAATCTTCTTTGTGAGGTACTTCCATGGCCTGTCCAGCTGCTGGAGATGTCTTGTAAGGTACATTCCAAAAGGGGCGTTGTAATCTATAATGGGTCTAATGAGTGTCGAGTACAGGGGAACAATGACCTCTTTTTTCCTGGATGAGAACCTTTTTATGATGAGGTGTGCCATGTAGAAGGACTTCCTGACTACTGTGGCGATGTGACTATCAAAGGAGAGACTACTGTCCACCTGGGTATAAGGTCTCTTATCACACATTCGGTGTTAAGTAGATTGCTGCCTATGTGGAAGTTCATGGGTACAGAGTTTTTATGAAAGGGGATGACACTGCACGTTTTGGAATTGAGCTTGAGGCCATGGCTCTGACACCAGGCATCTGTCTCAGTGAGGCCCTTCTGTAGGATGTCCACATCATCTGGGGACTTGACTATGGCTCCTAGTTTGCAGTCATCTGTGAACTTCATTAGCCAGAGACCTTCTGTGTTAGCCTATACTTCAGAGAAGTAGATACCTAACAGGAGAGGTCCCAGGATGGAACCCTGTGCTACTGCACTTGTCACTGCTTTGAGGTCAGATATGGAGTCTGCAACTGTGGGTTCTGTCAGTGAGCCAGTTGACAACCCATCTTGTGACATAGGGATTTATACTTAGTTTAGTGAGTTTAGCTATAATTCCAGAATGGGGGATGGTGTTGAAAACATTGGCGAGGTCAAGATAGGCTGTGTGAACCACCTTACCCTCATCTATGGCTTTGGTTACTGCCTCAAAGAAGTCAATCAGGTTCAGGAGGCATGATCTGTCTTTCACAAACCCGAACTGGGTGGGATCCAGAGATTGGAGGCTACCAATGTCTTTGTTTAGGAGTTCCATGATGATACGTTCCATGGCCTTGCAGACCAAGCTCATCAGGCTAATAGGTCGATAGTTCCCGGGATCAGTGGTGGCTCCCCCTTTGTGGAGTGGGATAACTGTTGCTGTGCACCATTCAGTGGGCACAAAGTCTGATGTGAGGCTACTTTTGAGCAGGGTGCTTAAGTGGGGAGCCAGTTCATTCTGAAGTTCATGTACAATCCAGCCTGGGATGTTGTCCGGTCTTTTTGGCTTTAGAGAGTGCAGCTTTTACCTGCGTAGTTGTGATTACAGGGACTCTGCATTTTTCCTGTATAGATATGGGCCCTTTAGGGGGTGAGAGGTGGGTAAAGTTAGCACTGAACCTATCTGCCAGGATGTTGGCAATATCAATTGTTTTTGTAATTTACATGCCTTTGTGCTGTAACTCAGAGCAGATCTGAGTGTTGCCATTGAGATTCTTAACATAGCTATAGAATGCTTTGTGGTTGTCCTTGGAATTAGTGGCAATTTTGTGTTCATAGCTAGCTTTGGAGGATCTTGTAAGGGATCTTAGCTTCTTACTGGGGCAGACCAGGGAGCTCCTCCACTCATGGGATTTTACTCTCTTTTGCAACAGTTTCTTCCTTCTGTTGTAGAGTTTGTTGATGGCAGGGGACCACCAGATTGGCTTCCTTTTTTTGGAGGATAGTGTCTTGGTTCTGTTTGGGATAGCACAATCCATGCACTTGTGTAAGTGCTTATAGTGTGCATTTGTGTAGGATTCAGCAGTTGTAACTGTATTGTCCATTTGCATGGGTGTCATGAAGTTCACCACTTCTGTCTTAAGAAGCATGAAGTTGGCTTTGGAGAAATGTTTTACTGTGGTTTCCTTAATGGGGGGTGGGGGCGGGATGTGGATATCAAGGGTGATTAGCTTATGGTTGGATCGGACCAATGAGGAGTTGACTTCAGGTGTGGAACACCGGTCACTCATGTTGGTAATGACTAGGTCTAGGATATTGTTGTCCCTGGTGGGGGTGTGGATAAGTTGATCTAGGGCATTGGAGTTTATGAATTCCAGAAAGTGTTGAGCTAAGGAGTTGGTACATGAGTAGTTTTCCCAGTTAATGGTGGGGTAGTTGAAGTCACCCATTATTAGGGTGTTTGGTTGGACCCTAATATTTTCCAGTACATCAAGAAAAGAGGAGTGGGAATCCTAGGGCATGGTGGGGGATCTGTAGCAAGCTACAATTTGGATTGCAGTTTTGTGCAGAGTTAGTTGCACTTGGATAACCTCGGATGCATTATGCTGAGCAACTAGCCTGGAGGTGTGGATATCCTTAATGAATATGGACACACCTCCGCCTTTGGTGTTTTGGTCCAGGTTACATGGCCGAAAAGTGTGGTATGAGTTGTAGCCTGGTAGTGCAGGGGTGCTCTCTGGAGCCTTGAACCAGGTCTCAGTCACTGCACAGATATCAATGTTCTTCATTTTAAGTAGTGCCTCAAGTGAGTGCATTTTGAGATTTAGACTTCTAGCATTGAGTAGCATTACCCTCAGTTCTTGCTTGCCTGTTCCTGTTACGGTGGTGAATTTTTTATTTGAACCCTGCCTAAAAAAGGCACTATAGGGGCAGCAAGAGCCTTAACCAATATCTGGATTCCCAGGGGCGATAGGTGCAGGCCATCTGTGGCAAAGCATTGTGGTCTGTCGACCATGTCATCCCAAGCAGACAGATACTGGATCCCCTTAGAATGACACTAGAAGCTTAGCCAATTGTTGAAGTCAATCATTTTGTCCTTGTACCATGGTATCATTCTGTGATATGGCAGAATGCTACTCAGGGATAGGGTCATACCTCCCTGGGCTACAAGATCGGAGAGCTCTTCCATGTCTCTTTTCATGTAGACCAGGGAGGTATGTCTCAGGTCATTCACACCAACGTGGACAATGACAGAGTCATATTTGTACTTGTTGTGGAGTGACCTGAGTGCGTGTGTTATGTGGTGGATCCTGGCACCTGACAGGCAGCTGACAGTAACCTTCTCCTTGTTTAGCCTGGTGAGTGGGACATCAGTGTGCCTGACTATAGAGTCACCTATGACTTGGGTACATTGTTTTGCCTTATTGGCTGTGGTTGAATGGTACACTGAGTCTGTAGGCTATGTGTCATTTGGGTTGTGTTGGGGGATGGAGGTTGCTTGTGTTTCTGCTTTGGAGGTCTCTGTTGCTTAAACAGATTATTATTGAGAGCCTCTGCAAATGTTTTTGTGTTACTATGTGTGGATTTTGGTGTTGTAGATTTAGTGAGACTATGTGATGAGTGTGGTGTGGTGCAAATGTTTACCTACTCCTCATGACTGTCAAGTTCAGTCTTGGTTGGAGAGAGCTTTACCTCCATTTTGGCTAGATAAGTGCATCTCCCACAGGTTGTAGTGTTGGGTGGTAGGAGGAGAGGGTTGTCTGTGTACATGAGGAAATGTCTGCATTGCCTCAAGATGCCCAGATTCATCAGATGGACAGGAGAGAAAACTGGGAGATGACTCTTGGACATGCCTGAATAAAAAATATTTTCCTCTAGATAAGTGAGGAAAGTGAGTACAAGAGCTGTTTTTCTCTAAGCCAGTGAGAAAAGTAAGTACAAAAACTGTTTTCCTCTAGGTAATGAGGAAGATTGAGTGCTATAGTAATAAGTAGCTTCATTAGTGATTACAAGTTCTGAACAAGTGCTGAGCATGAATAAGCAAATTTAAGTGCTAAAACTAAGAATCTGTATCTTCACTAGATGAGTTACAGGACAGAAACAAGTGCAAATGCAGACTTTCAAATCAGAAAGTTGAGAGAGATGGAAGATTGCCCAAACGGCCAATAACAACAATTTCTGGGCCAGAACCACTCTTTATGTGGTAGACAGGTTACCTAGTGCTTACCACTCCCACTGATAAACTAGAAGGCTTCCCTCCAACACAGAAAAGCTTGGGGGGCTCAGAAGCTTACATACAGTCCTGGATACAGCAAATCTGTATCTGGAACACTAGTTACAGGAAAGGTAGGAAACAGGCTTACAGTTTTTTTTTTTTTTTTTTTTATAGAAAAGTAGCAAAAACAGTAGTAAAAACTATTCACATGCAGTGCAAGCTAGCACACTTGAGTATGTAGCAATATTAGACTAAAAACACAGTTTAACAAATGCAATTAAATTAAAAAGTACTAAAAGCAAGTGCAGAGAAAGTTTATTAGGTAGAATGTGGTAAAGAGATGGGACTAGGGGAGTGTCCCAGATCAAATCTATAGTTTAGTGAGTTTATCTATAATTCCAGAGTGGGGGATGGTGTTGAAAGCCTTGGTGAGATCTAGATAGGCTGTGTAAACCACCTTACCCTTGTCTACAGCTTTGGTGACTGCTTCAAAGTAGTCTATCATATTTAGGAGACATGATCTGCCTTTTACAAACCCGAACTGGGTAGGGTCCAGAGTTTGGAGATTACCAATGTCATTGTTTATAAGTTCCATGATGATATGTTCCATGGCCTTGCAGACCAGGCTTGTCAGGCTAATGGGGCGGTAGTTCCTGGGGTCCATGTTGGCTCCCACTTTGTGGAGTGGGATAACCATTGTTGTGCACCATTCAGTGGGCACAAAGCCTGAGGTGAAGCTATGATTGAACATGGTACATAGGTGGGGTACCAGTTTGTTCTGTAGTTCATGTAGAATGCAGCCTGATATGTTGTCAGGCCCCATGGATTCTATGTTCTTGGCTTTGGAGAGTGTAGTTTTTACCTGTGCAGCCGTGATTACAGAAACTTTGCATTACTCCGGTATAGAGATGGGCCCTTTATGGGGTGAGAGGGGGGTAAAGTTAGCACTGATCCTATCTGCCAGGATGTTGGCAATATCAGTTGGTTCTGTATATTTAGTGCCATTGTGCTGTAACTCAGAGCATATGAGTGCTGCCATTGAGATGCTTTACATAGCTACATAATGCTTTGCGGTTGTCTTTAGAATCAGTGGCGAGTTTGTTTTTGTAACTAGCTTTGGAGGATTTTATGAGGGATCTCAGCTTTTTACTGAGGCTATAGCAAAGATATTTTTGTTACATTTAAAATTATTGCTTTAGTCATGTACCAACTAATATATGATGGCTGAGAGGTTGGCCTTGCTGGCCAAGACAAACTTGATTTATCCTCTCGCACTGATGTCAGCAGCATAACCTTTGTCACTGACCTTTAACATAAGAGGATGATAAAACCACAGATTCTAAATCTCAAAGTCAAATGTCTCAGCCCAACAGTTTAGAAAATATCAGATTAATACATTGCAGACATTTGTCTCTACTGACAAAGAGTCTCTCTGTTTGGACCTCAGTGCCTAGATGTCATTCATGTTTGCCCTTATCAAGCTGAAGATATATGTCCACTGACAAACAACAATATCTTCAAACATACAGCTATGTGTAAATATATCATATATACCTAAAACTATAGCATTATGTCTATGTCAAGTCAGTTGTAATAATCTCATTTGCCCAGAAATATGTGTGAATTTTTTTAGATACCTTTGTTGAATGATCATTTGTGACACAGACAAATGAACATTTATATAAAAGTAAACAAACCATATTAAGATTCACATTTACAAATATTATAAATATTATAAATATGGAAAGGCATGGTTAATATTATCATGGAAATTATCAACAAAGACATGGGAAACACTGCATCCATCCCAATATGGCTTTGTCAAAGGAAGGTCATGCCTACTGAACCTGGTGGACTTCTTTGGGAAGGTCACCAAGGCAATTAATGAGGGTGAAACTGTGCATACTGCCTACCATGATCTGTTTAAGGCATTTAATACAATATATATTTTGTGCATTGTTAGAAAAATTAAGGAATTGGGCATTAACCCCCTATATAGAATGCTGGATAACCAACTGACTCACAGATAGGACCCTGGATGTTAGCGTTGGTGTGACCTCTTTCTCAAAGAGGCCAGTCACCAATGGAGTCCCTCAAGGCTTTGTGCTGGGTCACTCCTCTTTGGCATAGACTTCTCTGAAGTCAAGACTGATGTTAGAGGTCTCTGGATGACCAAGTTTGCAGATGATTGCAAACTGGGAGAAGTAATAGAATCCCCCAATACACTAATATCTTACAAGAGAATCTAACACAAACAAATGACTGTTGCCAAAGCTATGGCTTAAAACACAATGGCAAGACATGCATTATAGTATCTTTTGGGAAATCTTCTACCCCAGGAAAATATGTCATCAATAAAACACCCCTAGGAGTTGCCCTACTAGTCATGAATCTGGGAAAACATGTAGGCAATAACATGGCCTTCGACCAACATGTATCCAAGGAAGTAAGAAAATACATCTATGTTGCTCAACGTATAAGTAAGTGCATGGCATCTAGATCCAGAGAAGTCATTGTTCTATTATACGTGATTCTCATCAGATCCACCATTGAGTATAATGCCCCTTCTTTGTGTACCTGACCAAACACATGCACACACTGTAATGACTGCAAAGATACCTTAAAAAAGAATACAGGGCATAAACACAATGTCCTACGTGGATCACCTCAAAGCTGTATCTCTAGTTGGTCTCATACATACTACTGAGAGATGAGCTATTCTTGGCATACAAGACATCCATGGACCCCACTCTGATGAACCTATTGCATATCTGCAAAACAAACAGCATTAGAGCTACTAGATTTACAGGCCTAAATTTTGCTTACAACATAAATAGGACATGTTGGAGAGACAGATATGTATTTCAGATAACTCCCTTAGAGCAGGCTCTCCATCTAGGGGAGACAAAGTCTCTCCCCAACCCTACTCTATTTAAGTGTAACTTGGACCATTGGACTGGAAATTGAAAATTCACCTTTAGTCTGGTGCGCACATTGCTGGTGGATAGTAGCTGTCAGTAAATCATGTTTTAACCAACATTTACCCCCCCCCCAATATAAACATTTAAAACATATAACTTGTGTGACACATTTGGGTTGCATGGCTAGGCTTATAAAAGCCTTAGTGGTTGTTAGCCTAGTATATACCTATGTAACCTATGAACCTATATTCTTCTATATAATACAATCAATCCATCGTTACATAAATTGTTCAATTACCACCTTCTGTTAAACCTCATTCCTTCTCCAAAACATTTTTCTGCATGCATTGTCCCACAATATCTATTTTTGTTATGTAATTTGCTCCTGCCATTTTCTAAGGATCCCAGTTCCTGTTCTTTTATCTCTGTTACAGTATTCACTACTTCAGGTATGGTTGATTTAGACTTTGATTTCTATTTTCTAGTAATTGCTTTTGGCAGCTCCCAGAATTAAACTTAATAAGGCCTTACTAAGTCTAGGCAGTTCAGATCTTGTATCTCAGCTCAACAAATAATTTCCTTAACTATACTCATTTGCTCACACAGTATTCCTGACAGAGAACTTTGTTGGGAATTTTTAAATTCTGCCAACTCCTTAGACTCCAAAGAAATATGCTCCCAGGTATCTCATTGTTCTCCATCACACCTCCAACATTTGCCATCTACCTGAGAAAAAATTCTTTTGAGTCTGCCTGGAGTATAAAAATGCCTATGCATCTCTTCCAAGCAGAAATCCTAGCTTTTCTAGACATTACTGCATATTTGGGAGCCATACATATGTCCTCCCATTGTTTCTTTGTGAATTGCTCATCTAATTTCTCTTACCAATCATATACAAAAATTCTTTATCATTGTTTGAGATGTCTTTCATTTGTAATATATTAATTTAATATTCCCATGCTGAGCCTGAAATAAATCATTATGGAAACAGTATCCTACCATGGTTAACAAAAATAAATAAATATTAAAAAAACATTTTTCTCCTTTACATTTTATTGAAGGGCTCTTGTATCCTCAAGGAAAGATGACTACATAATTGCAACACATAGAAGCTTTCAGTAATGTTCTCTAATAAGTGGTAACTTTTGTGGTGTTTCTGAAAACTATCTACTATTTGAAGGTGTTGAATTGTAGTGGCACAAGTTGGTAAACTACATTTGACATTTGCCCTTATCAAGACAAAAGCAGAAATCCTTTGGCAGGAAGTGCCTGGTCCTAGAGAATAGTTCCTCTCTGTTTATCTTGAAAGGTGCTTGCATCTTAAAGTAGAGATCAGAATGTAACCAACTTAATTTTCTGGATCATAGGGCAGCAAATTATTTATTTCTTATTGAGTGGCAGTGTAGAATGACACAAAGATGCATTTCTGCAAGATTTCTGTCATTCCCATATAGATGACTATACTCTTGTGTTTTATCAGGACCAAGTTGCTACGTGTTCAAGACATTGATGTCAAGACAGCCACTTTGACTGCAGAGTATAATTGTAGTGCTCTTTGTACTAGACATGGCTTCCATTTATAGTTAACATATTTCATATGTGACTACAGACTTGCCTGGGCAGTGATGACAACTGAAACTAATTTTTATTGTACCAAACTTTAATAGCTATTATGCTCATCATATCACTAGGTGGGTTACAAATTGGCTCACAGATAGAACCTACAATGTGAAAGTAGCAGACTCCAAGTCAGACTGCCAACCAGTCATGAGTGGAGCCCCACAGGGATCAGTCCTGGGCCCTCTCCTGTTTGGCATCTACTTCTCAGAAATCCAGGCCAACATGGAGGGACTCTGGCTGACCAAGTAAACTGATGATTGCAAGCTGTGAGCTATTATTAACTCCCCAAGTGATGTAGACATCCTACAGAAATGCCTCACTGAGACCAATGACTGGTGTCAAAACCATGGCCTTAAGGTTAATGTCAAAAAAATGCGTCATCATACCCTTTGGGAAAAACTCAGTTCCCACTAATTACCACATTGATGGTATCCCACTGAACACTGAAGGCGTTATAAGAGATCTGGGGACACAGGTTGACAGCAACCTCTCCTTCGACCACCACATTGCCGCTGTGGTCAGAAAGTCCTTCTGTGTGGCACATCTCATTACCAAGGGTTTTGCATCCAGGAAGAAAGAGGTCATCATCTCTCTCTACTCTTCTCTCATTAAACCAATCATTGAATACAATGCTCCATTTGGCATGTACCTCACTAAACACCTGCAATAGCTTAAAGGCCACAAAACTACTTCACAAAGAGGATCCTAGACCTTAAACACATGCCCTACATGGACAGACTCAAAAATCTCCAGCTTTTCTCTGTCTCATATTGTCTATTAGGAGGCGATCTCTGCTTGACTTAGAAAGCCATGTCTGACCCAGCCCTGTTAGAAAGGTTACACCTAAAGAAATCCCAATCCCTCCATACCACACACTCCAGGGTCCTCAACCTCATTACCACAATCAACAGAATATGCTAGTGGGACAGGTTCATACCCAAAAGACTGCCCATGCTCTGGAATAGACTTCCCATACATGTCAAGCAGAGCACCTCACTGCCCCTCTTCAAGAAAAATCTTGATGAGTAGATGGGAAATAGAAAGTTCACCCCGGGGATCACTCAGCAAGTGTGTTAACCTTACCTGGGATATGTTTGCCTATGAAGGGCAAATTTATTATTAAACTGTACAACACCAGCGACCTAGGTAATGACTGCAGTCACTTGTATTCGGATGTCTGTCTGCTAAGCACTTGGACCACAGCCTGATTATCAGAAGGGAAATGACTTTCTGATACACAGCAGATCTTCTATGCTACTCTAGGCAACCAAATAGGTATAAGCTCTAATAATTTAAGTCTTCTTGCATGCAGCCAAACAGGGGTCTGGCCAAGGCACCAAAAAACTTTGTCCTCCACAGAAAGCATCCACAGCCAGGCCTTCTGCAGCATCCATGAATAAGTGTAATACATATAGTGAAATATAATTGCCTTGTTGAAAAGAAACACCATTTAATTATAACAGATGTTGCAAACAAATACAAACAGCTTTTTTTACTCAGGATATGACCTTTACCCTGTGGTGTTTTTGATAACCTCTTTTTAATTCTAGGATCTGCACCCCTACATGCAAAATTCTATGAACAAGAACAAGAACCCTCATCCATCTACCTACTTAACTGAATAAATTACTGGAAACCTGAACAAGGCATCTTTATTCCTCCCGGGGGGAGGGGGGATGTGAGAGACAGTCTCCTAGATCTGCTAACTAATGTGATTTTATCAGGTGTTGCTTGCTGTACTGGCTATTGGCTTGCAGGCCAACCAATTAAACCATAGCTTCAAAAGCTTTATCATTCTTCATCTTATTAGTTATTTAGTTAGTTAGTTTCTTTTAAATTAAAAAACAGTCTATGTTTCAGTTTCAGGGAATCAGAACTTTGTGCATGCAATTCCACATGCTCAGAATTCTGCATAATATTAAAGAAATTAATCGGCTTACTTGACAGAGCTTTTTTGAAAAACAGCATGTGTTATTACAAGTCTTTTTCCATTTTGGAAACAAGAGAAATGGCAAATTCAGGAGACCCTGAATGGGCAGATGGGTCTGACAGAAACAAATTGCAATATATTCTTGGATCATTGTTTAAGCTTTTATTAATTTGATCACAAGTAAAGATCTGAGGTGTTCACAGTTGTGCAATTAATTGTAATTCTTGTGTGTGTGTGTGTGTGTGTGTGTGTGTGTGTGTGTGTGTGTGTGTGTGTGTGTGTGTGTGTGTGTGTGTGTGTGTGTGTGTGTGTGTGTGTTTCTCTTTTGTGAATAGAGGAAAGATGCAATGAATTATGCTATATAGTTCTGACAGCAGGAAGCTGAATTTAATGCTGAGGCCATTTTATATATACTTGTTTGTTCATTTAATCTCAAACAAAGATGTGAGGTGTACAGAGACACACACGTGGCTATCATTATAGTTACATATCTGTGTGTTTGTTTGGGGGGACTGAAATGGGTTGCACTATATGGTTCTGGGACCAGAAAGCTAAATATATTATTGGGTCTTAGTTTATGTTTTTATTCATTCATGATTGTAAGCAGAGATATGAGATATATGCACTCAGGCAAGTGTTTGGTCATGTGTGCATGTGTGTGTATGAAGATGGGGATTGCAATGGGTGGCACTGTATGGTTTTTGACAGCAGTGGCATGGGTCTGTTATTTGCACATTTCTTCATTCATTTGATTACAAAATAGCATATTAAGTTTATACAGCCATACAAGTGAAACATTACACAATACGAGGCTTGATATTGCATTCTGGGCAAGATTTTTGTGACAGTGAGTATTATCTCAAATCACCTGGCTCTGTGATTGAAGTTTTGGCTAAAATACCTCCTGTAGCATTTGCATGTATCCGTGTGTCTGTCTAGATTTTGTCCAGCTGCTGTGTTTTCTTACTGCTGACCATCATCAACATTATGTATTCCTGTGGCCATCTGTGCTTATACTTTTGTAAAACCAGTGGGGTAAATAGAAGATTGCTAATTTTTTTGGAGAGATAGAAGCAGGTATTAGTCCCAGACAGTATTTCTATGTCCTTGCAAGCATTTGTCTTGCCATTTTATTATAAAGTACCATTTTGTCTGCTTTGAGCATTAAGCTTTAGACAGAACTTTTTTTTCCATGAAAGGCAAAATATGAAATTTCAGTCCTTATTTGTGATTTTTGTTCAGATCATCATCAGATTTCCAGGAATAAGACAACTATATATGTATTAACTTTATTGCCTCTATATAATATTTCAATTTAGAAGAGTTTTTCAATTTGTTAATCTTTCAGAGTCTGTGCACATTGCATCAATCTCTTTCCTTCACACAGCTGGATCTCTGTCACAAGGCAGATCTCTTTGAACATTTTCACTGAGCGTATTGTCACTGTTCAGTGTAAGTCAGTTTAGCATGGAGAGCCATGCTGTATATTAACTCTAACTAGTCAAGTATGTGCCTGCCCTCTACTGGAAAGTGGCTGTGGCATTCCCTCCAAAGGAGTAGTCCTTGCACTCTAAGGACAACTTACCAAATTAGTCACTCTTCTGTCAATTGACCATTAGATCACACTCTGTAAGCCAGTTGCTTCTTATCCCCAGCTTCTTGTCTGCATTTAGTAAATGCAAGAAATTCTGTTATTCTTTGTATCTCTTTGCTAATTGGTTAGCACCAGTCATAAAAGGATTACTCTCTGTAATAAATGTCCTAAGGGTGGGCTTCACTTACAACTCTTCCCATTGTGAAACAGTAGGCTCCATTAAGAACAACACTGCTAAAAAACAACAAGCCCCTTGGTTAACTTAATAAGCAAAGCAACTATTGCAACTTAGAGATAAAGCCTGGAAATCATGGCTACAAACCAACCCTGGGATTCATCAAGCAGCCGTGCAGGAATAAGTTATTCTGCACGGGAGGAACATTCCTGTTCAGAAAGGCAGCCCGCCATGCATATTTATGAAGGCATGCTGCCATGCTCTAAAACAGACATGGTTCCATGTACGAGTGCAGGGGGGTGTGTCTGAGAGCAGAGCTCTCACAATACACATGCCCCCTGCACTCCAGAATTGCCTTTCGGCAACTAAAAATGAGCGAGAATGCTCGTTACACCCCCAACCCACCAGGATAACAAATCTGGTCAAAGACATATGGGACAATCATCCCTACCAAGCCAAAAGTTGTTAGGATAACACAGGTATCATAAGCACATAGCGCACACCTCCCAACTTGTCAAAGTAAGGCATGTGGACAAAGCCAAAAGGGACAATTGTCCCACAAAGCAGAAAGTCGATAAAATAACAGGTTCAGCATTAGCAGGGATATTCTGAGGGGTATAGATAAAATAACACAACAAAACTTTTTTAAATGCGATATAGTTTAAGCATAGCTGCGTGGGTGTGACCATTGCTTAGCTATGCTTAGTCCAGCTTAAAAAGCCCAAGAAGTTAAATAGCAAGAGACAGCCAACATAAGCAGTATTGCAATAGTGTAGTGGTTAGAGTGTGCCGTTTACAGGCAGCCATTCGTGGTTCGATCTCCCCTGTAACCAATTTACATTTTACATGTGAAAGCAGTACATAAACATTTTTTTTTTTATTATTAACTACTAAATAACATATATTTGTTAACCAGAGTACTGCATTGGGCAGTAGGCAAATCTAATGGTCACTATTGCAAAAAAGTGGAACTTAATTCAAAACATAGTGGATGTTAATGTTTTTCAAAAACAGAACTATTCAGTATGTCATTGTAGTTATTCAGTCAAATAGACCCTCACTGCGTGTACTAGAAAAGACTAGTAATGGGGATTTACACTAGTGGTTTCTCACCCTGGCAGCGCCTCATTTTCGGGTGTGGCTTGCTGTACTGGCTATTGGCTTGCAGGCCATCCAATTAAACCATAGCTTCAAATGCTTTATCATTCTTCTTATTATTAGTTAGTTAGTTAGTTAGTTAGTTAGTTAGTTAGTTAGTTAGTTTCTTTAAAAAAAAAACAGTCTGTGTTTCAGTTTCAGGGAATCAGAACTTTGTGCATGCAATTCCACAAGCTCAGAATTCTTCATAATATTAAAGAAATTAATCGGCTTACTTCACAGTGCTGTTTTGAAAAACAGCATGTGTTATTACAAGTCTAATTGCATTTTGGAAACAAGAGAAATGGCAAATTCAGGAGACCCTGAATGGGCAGATGGGTCAGACAGAAACAAATTGCAATATATTCTTGGATCATTGTTTAAGCTTTTATTAATTTGATCACAAGTAAAGATCTGAGGTGTTCACAGTTGTGCAATTAATTGTAATTCTTGCCAGTGTGTGTGTGTGTGTGTGTGTGTGTGTGTGTGTGTGTGTGTGTGTGTGTGTGTGTGTGTGTGTGTGTGTGTGTGTGTGTGTGTGTGTGTGTGTGTGTGTGTGTGTGTGTGTGTTTCTCTTTGTGAATAGAAGAAAGAGGCAATGAATTATGCTATATAGTTCTGACAGCAGGAAGCTGAATTTAATGCTGAGGCCATTTTATATATACTTGTTTGTTCATTTAATCTCAAACAAAGATGTGAGGTGTACAGAGACACACAAGTGGCTATAATTATAGTTACATCTCTGTGTGTTTGTTTGGGGGGACTGAAATGGGTTGCACTATATGGTTCTGGGACCAGAAAGCTAAATATATTATTGGGTCTTAGTTTATGTTTTTATTCATTCATGATTGCAAGCAGAAATATGAGATTTATGCACTCAGGCAAGTGTTTGGTCATGTGTGCATGTGTGTGTATGAAGATTGGGATTGCAATGGGTGGCACTGTATGGTTTTTGAAAGCAGTGGCATGGGTCTGTTATTTGCACATTTCTTCATTCATTTGATTACAAAATAGCATATTAAGTTTATACAGCCATACAAGTGAAACACTACACAATACGAGGCTTGATATTGCATTCTGGGCAAGATTTTTGTGACAGTGAGTATTATTTCAAATCACCTGGCTCTGTGATTGAAGTTTTGGCTAAAATACCTCCTGTAGCATTTGCATGTATCCGTGTGTCTGTCTAGATTTTGTCCAGCTGCTGTGTTTTCTTACTGCTGACCATCATCAACATTATGTATTCCTGTGGCCATCTGTGCTTATACTTTTGTAACACCATTGGGGTAAATAGAAGATTGCTAACTTTTTTGGAGAGATAGAAGCAGGTATTAGTCCCAGATAGTATTTCTATGTCCTTGCAAGCATTTGTCTTCCCATTTTATTATAAAGTACCATTTTGTCTGCTTTGAGCATTAAGCTTTAGACAGAACTTTTTTTTCCATGAAAGGCAAAATATGAAATTTCAGTCCTTATTTGTGATTTTTGTTCAGATCATCATCAGATTTCCAGGAATAAGACAACTATATATGTATTAATTTTGTTGCCTCTATATAATATTTCAATTGAGAAGAGTTTTTCAATTTGTTTTTCTTTCAGAGTCTGTGCACATTGCATCAGTCCCTTTCCTTCACACAGCTGGATCTCTGTCACAAGGCAGATCTGTTTGAACATTTTCACTGAGCGTATTGTCACTGTTCAGTGTAAGTCAGTTTAGCATGGAGAGCCATGCTGTATATTAACTCTAACTAGTCAAGTATGTGCCTGCCCTGTACTGGAAAGTGGCTGTGGCATTCCCTCCAAAGGAGTAGTCCTTGCACTCTAAGGACCACTTACCAAATTAGTCACTCTTCTGTCAATTGACCATTAGATCACACTCTGTAAGCCAGTTGCTTCTTATCCCCAGCTTCTTGTCTGCATTTAGTAAATGCAAGAAATTCTTTTATTCTTTGTGTCTCTTTGCTAATTGGTTAGCATCAGTCATAATAGGATTACTCTCTGTAATAAATGTCCTAAGGGTGGGCTTCACTTACAACTCTTCCCATTGTGAAACAGTAGGCTCCATTAAGAACAAAACTGCTAAAAAACAACGAGCCCCTTGGTTAACTAAATAAGCAAAGTAACTATTGCAACTTAGAGATAAAGCCTGGAAATCATGGCTACAAACCAACCCTGGGATTCAGCAAGTAGCCGTGCAGGAATAAGTTATTCTGCACGGGAGGGACCATCCCTGTTCAGAACGGCAGCCCGCCATGCATATTTATGAAGGCATGCTGCCATGCTCTAAAACAGACATGGTTCCATGTACGAGTGCAGGGGGGTGTCTGAGAGCAGAGCTCTCACAATACACATGCCCTATGCACTCCAGAATTGCCTTTCGGCAACTAAAAATGAGCGAGAATGCTCGTTACACCCCCAACCCACCAGGATAACAAATCTGGTCAAAGACATATGGGACAATCATCCCTACCAAGCTAAAAGTTGTTAGGATAACACAGGTAGCATAAGCACATAGCGCACACCTCCCAACCTGTCAAAGTAAGGCATGTGGACAAAGCCAAAAGGGACAATTGTCCCACAAAGCAGAAAGTCGATAAAATAACAGGTTCAGCATTAGCAGGGATATTCTGAAGGGTATAGATAAAATAACACAACAAAACTTTTTTAAATGCGATATAGTTTAAGCTTTGCTGCGTGGGTGTGACCATTGTTTAGCTATGCTTAGTCCAGCTTTAAAAGCCCAAGAAGTCAAATAGCAAGAGACAACCAACATAAGCAGTATTGCAATAGTGCAGTGGTTAGAGTGTGCCCTTTACAGGCAGCCATTCGTGGTTCGATCTCCCCTGTAACCAATTTACATTTTACATGTGAAAACAGTACATAAACATTTTTTTTTTTATTATTAGCTACTAAATAACATATATTTGTTAACCAGAGTACTGCATTGGGCAGTAGGCAAATCTACTGGTCACTATTGCAAAAAAGTGGAACTTAATTCAAAACATAGTGGATGTTAATTTTTTTCAAAAACAGAACTATTCATTATGTCATTGTAGTTATTCAGTCAAATAGACCCTCGCTGCATGTACTAGGAAAGACTAGTAATGGGGATTTACACTAGTGGTTTCTCACCCTGGCAGCACCTCAGTTTCATGTGTGGCTTGCTGTACTGGCTATTGGCTTGCAGGCCATCCAATTAAACCATAGCTTCAAAAGCTTTATCATTCTTTTTTTTATTAGTTAGTTAGTTAGTTTCTTTTAAAATAAAAAACAGTCTGTGTTTCAGTTTCAGGGAATCAGAACTTTGTGCATGCAATTCCACATGCTCAGAATTCTGCATAATATTAAAGAAATTAATCGGCTTACTTGACAGTGCTGTTTTGAAAAACAGCATGTGTTATTACAAGTCTTTTTGCATTTTGGAAACAAGAGAAATGGCAAATTCAGGAGACCCTGAATGGGCAGATGGGTCTGACAGAAACAAATCGCAATATATTCTTGGATCATTGTTTAAGCTTTTATTAATTTGATCACAAGTAAAGATCTGAGGTGTTCACAGTTGTGCAATTAATTGTAATTCTTGCCAGTGTGTGTGTGTGTGTGTGTGTGTGTGTGTGTGTGTGTGTGTGTGTGTGTGTGTGTGTGTGTGTGTGTCTGTGTTTCTCTTTTGTGAATAGAGGAAAGATGCAATGAATTATGCTATATAGTTCTGACAGCAGGAAGCTGAATTTAATGCTGAGGCCATTTTATATATACTTGTTTGTTCATTTAATCTCAAACAAAGATGTGAGGTGTACAGAGACACACAAGTGGCTATAATGATAGTTACATCTCTGTGTGTTTGTTTGGGGGGACTGAAATGGGTTGCACTATATAGTTCTGGGACCAGAAAGCTAAATATATTATTGGGTCTTAGTTTATGTTTTTATTCATTCATGATTGTAAGCAGAGATATGAGATATATGCACTCAGGCAAGTGTTTGGTCATGTGTGCATGTGTGTGTATGAAGATTGGGATTGCAATGGGTGGCACTGTATGGTTTTTGAAAGCAGTGGCATGGGTCTGTTATTTGCACATTTCTTCATTCATTTGATTACAAAATAGCATATTAAGTTTATACAGCCATACAAGTGAAACACTACACAATACGAGGCTTGATATTGCATTCTGTGCTAGATTTTTGTGACAGTGAGTATTATTTCAAATCACCTGGCTCTGTGATTGAAGTTTTGGCTAAAATACCTCCTGTAGCATTTGCATGTATCCGTGTGTCTGTCTAGATTTTGTCCAGCTGCTGTGTTTTCTTACTGCTGACCATCATCAACATTATGTATTCCTGTGGCCATCTGTGCTTATACTTTTGTAACACCAGTGGGGTAAATAGAAGATTGCTAACTTTTTTGGAGAGATAGAAGCAGGTATTAGTCCCAGATAGTATTTCTATGTCCTTGCAAGCATTTGTCTTCCCATTTTATTATAAAGTACCATTTTGTCTGCTTTGAGCATTAAGCTTTAGACAGAACTTTTTTTTTCCATGAAAGGCAAAATATGAAATTTCAGTCCTTATTTGTGATTTTTGTTCAGATCATCATCAGATTTCCAGGAATAAGACAACTATATATGTATTAATTTTATTGCCTCTAAATAATATTTCAATTTAGAAGAGTTTTTCAATTTGTTTTTCTTTCAGAGTCTGTGCACATTGCATCAGTCCCTTTCCTTCACACAGCTGGATCTGTCTCACAAGGCAGATCTCTTTGAACATTTTCACTGAGCGTATTGTCACTGTTCAGTGTAAGTCAGTTTAGCATGGAGAGCCATGCTGTATATTAACTCTAACTAGTCAAGTATGTGCCTGCCCTCTACTGGAAAGTGGCTGTGGCATTCCCTCCAAAGGAGTAGTCCTTGCACTCTAAGGACCACTTACCAAATTAGTCACTCTTCTGTCAATTGACCATTAGATCACACTCTGTAAGCCCGTTGCTTCTTATCCCCAGCTTCTTGTCTGCATTTAGTAAATGCAAGAAATTCTGTCATTCTTTGTGTCTCTTTGCTAATTGGTTAGCACCAGTCATAAAAGGATTACTCTCTGTAATAAATGTCCTAAGGGTGGGCTTCACTTACAACTCTTCCCATTGTGAAACACTAGGCTCCATTAAGAACAAAACTGCTAAAAAACAACCAGCCCCTTGGTTAACTAATAAGCAAAGCAACTATTGCAACTTAGAGATAAAGCCTGGAAATCATGGCTACAAACCAACCCTGTGATTCAGCAAGCAGCCGTGCAGGAATAAGTTATTCTGCACGGGAGGGACCATTCCTGTTCAGAACGGCAGCCCGCCATGCATATTTATGAAGGCATGCTGCCATGCTCTAAAACAGACATGGTTCCATGTACGAGTGCAGGGGATGGGGGTCTGAGAGCAGAGCTCTCACAATACACATGCCCCCTGCACTCCAGAATTGCCTTTCGGCAACTAAAAATGAGCGAGAATGCTCGTTACACCCCCAACCCACCAGGATAACAAATCTGGTCAAAGACATATGGGACAATCATCCCTACCAAGCCAAAAGTTGTTAGGATAACACAGGTAGCATAAACACATAGCGCACACCTCCCAACCTGTCAAAGTAAGGCATGTGGACAAAGCCAAAAGGGACAATTGTCCCACAAAGCAGAAGTCGATAAAATAACAGGTTCAGCATTAGCAGGGATATTCTGAAGGGTATAGATAAAATAACACAACAAAACTTTTTTAAATGCGATATAGTTTAAGCATAGCTGCGTGGATGTGACCCTTGCTTAGCTATGCTTAGTCCAGCTTAAAAAGCCCAAGAAGTTAAATAGCAAGAGACAACCAACATAAGCAGTATTGCAATAGTGTAGTGGTTAGAGTGTGCCCTTTACAGGCAGCCATTCGTGGATCGATCTCCCCTGTAACCAATTTACATTTTACATGTGAAAACAGTACATAAACATTTTTTTTTTATTATTAGCTACTAAATAACATATATTTGTTAACCAGAGTACTGCATTGGGCAGTAGGCAAATCTACTGGTCACTATTGCAAAAAAGTGGAACTTAATTCAAAACATAGTGGATGTTAGTGTTTTTCAAAAACAGAACTATTCAGTATGTCATTGTAGTTATTCAGTCAAATAGACCCTTGCTGCGTGTACTAGAAAAGACTAGTAATGGGGATTTACACTTGTGGTTTCTCACCCTGGCAGCGGCTCATTTTCAGCTGAGGCTTGCTGTACTGGCTATTGGCTTGCAGGCCATCCAATTAAACCATAGCTTCAAAAGCTTTATCATTCTTCTTCTTATTAGTTAGTTAGTTAGTTTCTTTTAAAATAAAAAACAGTCTGTGTTTCAGTTTCAGGGAATCAGAACTTTGTGCATGCAATTCCACATGCTCAGAATTCTGCATAATATTAAAGAAATTAATCGGCTTACTTGACAGTGCTGTTTTGAAAAACAGCATGTGTTATTACAAGTCTTTTTGCATTTTGGAAACAAGAGAAATGGCAAATTCAGGAGACCCTGAATGGGCAGATGGGTCTGACAGATACAAATCGCAATATATTATTGGATCATTGTTTAAGCTTTTATTAATTTGATCACAAGTAAAGATCTGAGGTGTTCACAGTTGTGCAATTAATTGTAATTCTTGCCAGTGTGTGTGTGTGTGTGTGTGTGTGTGTGTGTGTGTGTGTGTGTGTGTGTGTGTGTGTGTGTGTGTGTGTGTGTGTCTGTGTTTCTCTTTCGTGAACTGAGGAAAGATGCAATGAATTATGCTATATAGTTCTGACAGCAGGAAGCTGAATTTAATGCTGAGGCCATTTTATATATACTTGTTTGTTCATTTAATCTCAAACAAAGATGTGAGGTGTACAGAGACACACAAGTGGCTATAATTATAGTTACATCTCTGTGTGTTTGTTTGGGGGGACTGAAATGGGTTGCACTATATGGTTCTGGGACCAGAAAGCTAAATATATTATTGGGTCTTAGTTTATGTTTTTATTCATTCATGATTGTAAGCAGAGATATGAGATATATGCACTCAGGCAAGTGTTTGGTCATGTGTGCATGTGTGTGTATGAAGATGGGGATTGCAATGGGTGGCACTGTATGGTTTTTGACAGCAGTGGCATGGGTCTGTTATTTGCACATTTCTTCATTCATTTGATTACAAAATAGCATATTAAGTTTATACAGCCATACAAGTGAAACACTACACAATACGAGGCTTGATATTGCATTCTGGGCAAGATTTTTGTGACAGTGAGTATTATCTCAAATCACCTGGCTCTGTGATGGAAGTTTTGACTAAAATACCTCCTGTAGCATTTGCATGTATCCGTGTGTCTGTCTAGATTTTGTCCAGCTGCTGTGTTTTCTTACTGCTGACCATCATCAACATTATGTATTCCTGTGGCCATCTGTGCTTATACTTTTGTAACACCAGTGGGTTAAATAGAAGATTGCTAACTTTTTTGGAGAGATAGAAGCAGGTATTAGTCCCAGATAGTATTTCTATGTCCTTGCAAGCATTTGTCTTCCCATTTTATTATAAAGTACCATTTTGTCTGCTTGGAGCATTAAGCTTTAGACAGAACTTTTTTTTCCATGAAAGGCAAAATATGAAATTTCAGTCCTTATTTGTTATTTTTGTTCAGATCATCATCAGATTTCCAGGAATAAGACAACTATATATGTATTAACTTTATTGCCTCTATATAATATTTCAATTTAGAAGAGTTTTTCAATTTGTTTTTCTTTCAGAGTCTGTGCACATTGCATCAGTCCCTTTCCTTCACACAGCTGGATCTGTCTCACAAGGCAGATCTCTTTGAACATTTTCACTGAGCGTATTGTCACTGTTCAGTGTAAGTCAGTTAGCATGGAGAGCCATGCTGTATATTAACTCTAACTAGTCAAGTATGTGCCTGCCCTCTACTGGAAAGTGGCTGTGGTATTCCCTCCAAAGGAGTAGTCCTTGCACTCTAATGACCACTTACCAAATTAGTCACTCTTCTGTCAATTGACCATTAGATCACACTCTATAAGCCCGTTGCTTCTTATCCCCAGCTTCTTGTCTGCATTTAATAAATGCAAGAAATTCTGTCATTCTTTGTGTCTCTTTACTAATTGGTTAGCACCAGTCATAAAAGGATTACTCTCTGTAATAAATGTCCTAATAGTGGGCTTCACTTACAACTCTTCCCATTGTGAAACAGTAGGCTCCATTAAGAACAAAACTGCTAAAAAACAACCAGCCCCTTGGTTAACTATATAAGCAAAGCAACTATTGCAACTGATAGATAAAGCCTGGAAATCATGGCTACAAACCAACCCTGGGATTCAGCAAGCAGCCGTGCAGGAATAAGTTATTCTGCACGGGAGGGACCATTCCTGTTCAGAACGGCAGCCCGCCATGCATATTTATGAAGGCATGCTGCCATGCTCTAAAACAGACATGGTTCCATGTACGAGTGCGGGGGGGGGTGTCTGAGAGCAGAGCTCTCACAATACACATGCCCCCTGCACTCCAGAATTGCCTTTCGGCAACTAAAAATGAGCGAGAATGCTCGTTACACCCCAAACCCACCAGGATAACAAATCTGGTCCAAGACATATGGGACAATCATCCCTACCAAGCCAAAAGTTGTTAGGATAACACAGGTAGCATAAGCACATAGCGCACACCTCCCAAACTGTCAAAGTAAGGCATGTGGACAAAGCCAAAAGGGACAATTGTCCCACAAAGCAGAAAGTCGATAAAATAACAGGTTCAGCATTAGCAGGGATATTCTGAACGGTATAGATAAAATAACACAACAAAACTTTTTTTAAATGCGATATAGTTTAAGCATAGCTGCGTGTGTGTGACCATTGCTTAGCTATGCTTAGTCCAGCTTAAAAAGCCCAAGAAGTTAAATAGCAAGAGACAACCAACATAAGCAGTATTGCAATAGTGTAGTGGTTAGAGTGTGCCCTTTACAGGCAGCCATTCGTGGTTCGATCTCCCCTGTAACCAATTTACATTTTACATGTGAAAGCAGTACATAAACAATTTTTTTTTTATTATTAGCTACTAAATAACATATATTAGCTAACCAGAGTACTGCATTGGGCAGTAGGCAAATCTACTGGTCACTATTGCAAAAAAGTGGAACTTAATTCAAAACATAGTGGATGCTAATGTTTTTCAAAAACAGAACTATTCAGTATGTCATTGTAGTTATTCAGTCAAATTGACCCTCGCTGCATGTACTAGGAAAGATTAGTAATGGGGATTTACACTAGTGGTTTCTCAACCTGGCAGCGCCTCATTTTAAGGTGTGGCTTGCTGTACTGGCTATTGGCTTGCAGGCCACCAATTAAACCATAGCTTCAAAAGCTTTATCATTCTTCTTCTTATTAGTTAGTTAGTTTCTTTTAAAATAAAAAAACAGTCTGTGTTTCAGTTTTAGGGAATCAGAACTTTGTGCATGCAATTCCACATGCTCAGAATTCTGCATAATATTAAAGAAATTAATCGGCTTACTTGACAGTGCTGTTTTGAAAAACAGCATGTGTTATTACAAGTCTTTTTGCATTTTGGAAACAAGAGAAATGGCAAATTCAGGAGACCCTGAATGGGCAGATGGGTCTGACAGAAACAAATCGCAATATATTCTTGGATCATTGTTTAAGCTTTTATTAATTTGATCACAAGTAAAGATCTGAGGTGTTCACAGTTGTGCAATTAGTTGTAATTCTTGCCAGTGTGTGTGTGTGTGTGTGTGTGTGTGTGTGTGTGTGTGTGTGTGTGTGTGTGTGTGTGTGTGTGTGTGTGTGTGTCTGTGTTTCTCTTTTGTGAATAGAGGAAAGATGCAATGAATTATGCTATATAGTTCTGACAGCAGGAAGCTGAATTTAATGCTGAGGCCATTTTATATATACTTGTTTGTTCATTTAATCTCAAACAAAGATGTGAGGTGTACAGAGAAACACAAGTGGCTATAATTATAGTAACATCTCTGTGTGTTTGTTTGGGGGGACTGAAATGGGTTGCACTATATGGTTCTGGGACCAGAAAGCTAAATATATTATTGGGTCTTAGTTTATGTTTTTATTCATTCATGATTGCAAGCAGAAATATGAGATTTATGCACTCAGGCAAGTGTTTGGTCATGTGTGCATGTGTGTGTATGAAGATTGGGATTGCAATGGGTGGCACTGTATGGTTTTTGAAAGCAGTGGCATGGGTCTGTTATTTGCACATTTCTTCATTCATTTGATTACAAAATAGCATATTAAGTTTATACAGCCATACAAGTGAAACACTACACAATACGAGGCTTGATATTGCATTCTGGGCAAGATTTTTGTGACAGTGAGTATTATTTCAAATCACCTGGCTCTGTGATTGAAGTTTTGGCTAAAATACCTCCTGTAGCATTTGCATGTATCCGTGTGTCTGTCTAGATTTTGTCCAGCTGCTGTGTTTTCTTACTGCTGACCATCATCAACATTATGTATTCCTGTGGCCATCTGTGCTTATACTTTTGTAACACCATTGGGGTAAATAGAAGATTGCTAACTTTTTTGGAGAGATAGAAGCAGGTATTAGTCCCAGATAGTATTTCTATGTCCTTGCAAGCATTTGTCTTCCCATTTTATTATAAAGTACCATTTTGTCTGCTTTGAGCATTAAGCTTTAGACAGAACTTTTTTTTTTCCATGAAAGGCAAAATATGAAATTTCAGTCCTTATTTGTGATTTTTGTTCAGATCATCATCAGATTTCCAGGAATAAGACAACTATATATGTATTAATTTTGTTGCCTCTATATAATATTTCAATTGAGAAGAGTTTTTCAATTTGTTTTTCTTTCAGAGTCTGTGCACATTGCATCAATCCCTTTCCTTCACACAGCTGGATCTCTGTCACAAGGCAGATCTCTTTGAACATTTTCACTGAGCGTATTGTCACTGTTCAGTGTAAGTCAGTTAGCATGGAGAGCCATGCTGTATATTAACTCTAACTAGTCAAGTATGTGCCTGCCCTGTACTGGAAAGTGGCTGTGGCATTCCCTCCAAAGGAGTAGTCCTTGCACTCTAAGGACCACTTACCAAATTAGTCACTCTTCTGTCAATTGACCATTAGATCACACTCTGTAAGCCAGTTGCTTCTTATCCCCAGCTTCTTGTCTGCATTTAGTAAATGCAAGAAATTCTGTTATTCTTTGTGTCTCTTTGCTAATTGGTTAGCACCAGTCATAAAAGGATTACTCTCTGTAATAAATGTCCTAAGGGTGGGCTTCACTTACAACTCTTCCCATTGTGAAACAGTAGGCTCCATTAAGAACAAAACTGCTAAAAAACAACCAGCCCCTTGGTTAAATAAATAAGCAAAGCAACTATTGCAACTTAGAGATAAAGCCTGGAAATCATGGCTACAAACCAACCCTGGGATTCAGTAAGCAGCCGTGCAGGAATAAGTTATTCTGCACGGGAGGGACCATTCCTGTTCAGAACGGCAGCCCGCCATGCATATTTATGAAGGCATGCTGCCATGCTCTAAAACAGACATGGTTCCATGTACGAGTGCAGGGGGGTGTCTGAGAGCAGAGCTCTCACAATACACATGCCCTATGCACTCCAGAATTGCCTTTCGGCAACTAAAAATGAGCGAGAATGCTCGTTACACCCCCAACCCACCAGGATAACAAATCTGGTCAAAGACATATGGGACAATCATCCCTACCAAGCTAAAAGTTGTTAGAATAACACAGGTAGCATAAGCATATAGCGCACCCCTCCCAACCTGTCAAAGTAAGGCATGTGGACAAAGCCAAAAGGGACAATTGTCCCACAAAGCAGAAAGTTGATAAAATAACAGGTTCAGCATTAGCAGGGATATTCTGAAGGGTATAGATAAAATAACACAACAAAACTTTTTTAAATGCGATATAGTTTAAGCTTTGCTGCGTGGGTGTGACCATTGTTTAGCTATGCTTAGTCCAGCTTTAAAAGCCCAAGAAGTTAAATAGCAAGAGACAACCAACATAAGCAGTATTGCAATAGTGCAGTGGTTAGAGTGTGCCCTTTACAGGCAGCCATTCATGGTTCGATCTCCCCTGTAACCAATTTACATTTTACATGTGAAAGCAGTACATAAACATTTTTTTTTTTATTATTATTAGCTACTAAATAACATATATTTGTTAACCAGAGTACTGCATTGGGCAGTAGGCAAATCTACTGGTCACTATTGCAAAAAAGTGGAACTTAATTCAAAACATAGTGGATGTTAATTTTTTTCAAAAACAGAACTATTCAGTATGTCATTGTAGTTATTCAGTCAAATAGACCCTCGCTGCATGTACTAGGAAAGACTAGTAATGGGGATTTACACTAGTGGTTTCTCACCCTGGCAGCACCTCAGTTTCATGTGTGGCTTGCTGTACTGGCTATTGGCTTGCAGGCCATCCAATTAAACCATAGCTTCAAAAGCTTTATCATTCTTTTTTTTATTAGTTAGTTAGTTAGTTTCTTTTAAAATAAAAAAACAGTCTGTGTTTCAGTTTCAGGGAATCAGAACTTTGTGCATGCAATTCCACATGCTCAGAATTCTGCATAATATTAAAGAAATTAATCGGCTTACTTGACAGTGCTGTTTTGAAAAACAGCATGTGTTATTACAAGTCTTTTTGCATTTTGGAAACAAGAGAAATGGCAAATTCAGGAGACCCTGAATGGGCAGATGGGTCTGACAGAAACAAATTGCAATATATTCTTGGATCATTGTTTAAGCTTTTATTAATTTGATCACAAGTAAAGATCTAAGGTGTTCACAGTTGTGCAATTAATTGTAATTCTTGCCAGTGTGTGTGTGTGTGTGTGTGTATGTGTGTGTGTGTGCGTGTGTGTGTGTGTGTGTGTGTGTGTGTGTGTGTGTGTGTGTGGACAGATGCAATGAATTATGCTATATAGTTCTGACAGCAGGAAGCTGAATTTAATGCTGAGGCCATTTTATATATACTTGTTTGTTCATTTAATCTCAAACAAAGATGTGAGATGTACAGAGACACACAAGTGGCTATAATGATAGTTACATCTCTGTGTGTTTGTTTGGGGGGACTGAAATGGGTTGCACTATATAGTTCTGGGACCAGAAAGCTAAATATATTATTGGGTCTTAGTTTATGTTTTTATTCATTCATGATTGTAAGCAGAGATATGAGATATATGCACTCAGGCAAGTGTTTGGTCATGTGTGCATGTGTGTGTATGAAGATGGGGATTGCAATGGGTGGCACTGTATGGTTTTTGAAAGCAGTGGCATGGGTCTGTTATTTGCACATTTCTTCATTCATTTGATTACAAAATAGCATATTAAGTTTATACAGCCATACAAGTGAAACACTACACAATACGAGGCTTGATATTGCATTCTGGGCAAGATTTTTGTGACAGTGAGTATTATCTCAAATCACCTGGCTCTGTGATTGAAGTTTTGGCTAAAATACCTCCTGTAGCATTTGCATGTATCCGTGCGTCTGTCTAGATTTTGTCCAGCTGCTGTGTTTTCTTACTGCTGACCATCATCAACATTATGTATTCCTGTGGCCATCTGTGCTTATACTTTTGTAACACCAGTGGGGTAAATAGAAGATTGCTAACTTTTTTGGAGAGATAGAAGCAGGTATTAGTCCCAGATAGTATTTCTATGTCCTTGCAAGCATTTGTCTTCCCATTTTATTATAAAGTACCATTTTGTCTGCTTTGAGCATTAAGCTTTAGACAGAACTTTTTTTTTCCATGAAAGGCAAAATATGAAATTTCAGTCCTTATTTGTGATTTTTGTTCAGATCATCATCAGATTTCCAGGAATAAGACAACTATATATGTATTAATTTTATTGCCTCTAAATAATATTTCAATTTAGAAGAGTTTTTCAATTTGTTTTTCTTTCAGAGTCTGTGCACATTGCATCAGTCCCTTTCCTTCACACAGCTGGATCTGTCTCACAAGGCAGATCTCTTTGAAAATTTTCACTGAGCGTATTGTCACTGTTCAGTGTAAGTCAGTTAGCATGGAGAGCCATGCTGTATATTAACTCTAACTAGTCAAGTATGTGCCTGCCCTCTACTGGAAAGTGGCTGTGGCATTCCCTCCAAAGGAGTAGTCCTTGCACTCTAATGACCACTTACCAAATTAGTCACTCTTCTGTCAATTGACCATTAGATCATACTCTATAAGCCCGTTGCTTCTTATCCCCAGCTTCTTGTCTGCTTTTAATAAATGCAAGAAATTCTGTTATTCTTGGTGTCTCTTTACTAATTGGTTAGCACCAGTCATAAAAGGATTACTCTCTGTAATAAATGTCCTAATAGTTGGCTTCACTTACAACTCTTCCCATTGTGAAACGGTAGGCTCCATTAAGAACAAAACTGCTAAAAAACAACCAGCCCCTTGGTTAACTATATAAGCAAAGCAACTATTGCAACTTAGAGATAAAGCCTGGAAATCATGGCTACAAACCAACCCTGGGATTCAGCAAGCAGCCGTGCAGGAATAAGTTATTCTGCACGGGAGGGACCATTCCTGTTCAGAACGGCAGCCCGCCATGCATATTTATGAAGGCATGCTGCCAT
This sequence comes from Protopterus annectens, assembly GCF_019279795.1. Taxonomy (NCBI): domain Eukaryota; kingdom Metazoa; phylum Chordata; order Ceratodontiformes; family Protopteridae; genus Protopterus; species Protopterus annectens. The sequence continues at coordinate 191,614,213 of NC_056732.1, forward strand.
GCTCTAAAACAGACATGGTTTCATGTACGAGTGCAGGGTGGGGGGTCTGAGTGCAGAGCTCTCACAATACACATGCCCCCTGCACTCCAGAATTGCCTTTCGGCAACTAAAAATGAGCGAGAATGCTCGTTACACCCCCAACCCACCAGGATAACAAATCTGGTCAAAGACATATGGGACAATCATCCCTACCAAGCCAAAAGTTGTTAGGATAACACAGGTAGCATAAGCACATAGCGCACACCTCCAAACCTGTCAAAGTAAGGCATGTGGACAAAGCCAAAAGGGACAATTGTCCCACAAAGCAGAAAGTCGATAAAATAATAGGTTCAGCATTAGAAGGGATATTCTGAACGGTATAGATAAAATAACACAACAGAACTTTTTTAAATGCGATATAGTTTAAGCATAGCTGCGTGGGTGTGACCATTGCTTAGCTATGCTTAGTCCAGCTTAAAAAGCCCAAGAAGTTAAATAGCAAGAGACAACCAACATAAGCAGTATTGCAATAGTGTAGTGGTTAGAGTGTGCCCTTTACAGGCAGCCATTCGTGGATCAATCTCCCCTGTAACCAATTTACATTTTACATGTGAAAGCAGTACATAAACATTTTTTTTTTTATTATTAGCTACTAAATAACATATATTTGTTAACCAGAGTACTGCATTGGGCAGTAGGCAAATCTACTGGTCACTATTGCAAAAAAGTGGAACTTAATTCAAAACATAGTGGATCTTAATGTTTTTCAAAAACAGAACTATTCAGTATGTCATTGTAGTTATTCAGTCAAATAGACCCTCGCTGCGTGTACTAGAAAAGACTAGTAATGGGGATTTACACTAGTGGTTTCTCACCCTGGCAGCGCCTCATTTTCAGGTGTGGCTTGCTGTACTGGCTATTGGCTTGCAGGCCATCCAATTAAACCATAGCTTCAAAAGCTTTATCATTCTTCTTCTTATTAGTTAGTTAGTTAGTTAGTTTCTTTTAAAATAAAAAACAGTCTGTGTTTCAGTTTCAGGGAATCAGAACTTTGTGCATGCAATTCCACATGCTCAGAATTCTGCATAATATTAAAGAAATTAATCGGCTTACTTGACAGTGCTGTTTTGAAAAACAGCATGTGTTATTACAAGTCTTTTTGCATTTTGGAAACAAGAGAAATGGCAAATTCAGGAGACCCTGAATGGGCAGATGGGTCTGACAGAAACAAATTGCAATATATTCTTGGATCATTGTTTAAGCTTTTATTAATTTGATCACAAGTAAACATCTGAGGTGTTCACAGTTGTGCAATTAATTGTAATTCTTGCCAGTGTGTGTGTGTGTGTGTGTGTGTGTGTGTGTGTGTCTGTGTTTCTCTTTTGTGAATAGAGGAATGATGCAATGAATTATGCTATATAGTTCTGACAGCAGGAAGCTGAATTTAATGCTGAGGCCATTTTATATATACTTGTTTGTTCATTTAATCTCAAACAAAGATTTGAGGTGTACAGAGACACACAAGTGGCTATAATGATAGTTACATCTCTGTGTGTTTGTTTGGGGGGACTGAAATGGGTTGCACTATATGGTTCTGGGACCAGAAAGCTAAATATATTATTGGGTCTTAGTTTATGTTTTTATTCATTCATGATTGTAAGCAGAGATATGAGATATATGCACTCAGGCAAGTGTTTGGTCATGTGTGCATGTGTGTGTATGAAGATGGGGATTGCAATGGGTGGCACTGTATGGTTTTTGAAAGCAGTGGCATGGGTCTGTTATTTGCACATTTCTTCATTCATTTGATTACAAAATAGCATATTAAGTTTATACAGCCATACAAGTGAAACACTACACAATACGAGGCTTGATATTGCATTCTGGGCAAGATTTTTGTGACAGTGAGTATTATCTCAAATCACCTGGCTCTGTGATTGAAGTTTTGGCTAAAATACCTCCTGTAGCATTTGCATGTATCCGTGTGTCTGTCTAGATTTTGTCCAGCTGCTGTGTTTTCTTACTGCTGACCATCATCAACATTATGTATTCCTGTGGCCATCTGTGCTTATACTTTTGTAACACCAGTGGGGTAAATAGAAGATTGCTAACTTTTTTGGAGAGATAGAAGCAGGTATTAGTCCCAGATAGTATTTCTATGTCCTTGCAAGTATTTGTCTTCCCATTTTATTATAAAGTACCATTTTGTCTGCTTTGAGCATTAAGCTTTAGACAGAACTTTTTTTTTTTCCATGAAAGGCAAAATATGAAATTTCAGTCCTTATTTGTGATTTTTGTTCAGATCATCCTCAGATTTCCAGGAATAAGACAACTATATATGTATTAACTTTATTGCCTCTATATAATATTTCAATTTAGAAGAGTTTTTCAATTTGTTTTTCTTTCAGAGTCTGTGCACATTGCATCAGTCCCTCTCCTTCACACAGCTGGATCTGTCTCACAAGGCAGATCTCTTTGAAAATGTTCACTGAGCGTATTGCCACTGTTCAGTGTAAGTCAGTTAGCATGGAGAGCCATGCTGTATATTAACTCTAACTAGTCAAGTATGTGCCTGCCCTGTACTGGAAAGTGGCTGTGGCATTCCCTCCAAAGGAGTAGTCCTTGCACTCTAAGGACCACTTACCAAATTAGTCACTCTTCTGTCAATTGACCATTAGATCACACTCTGTAAGCCAGTGGCCTTGTATCCCCAGCTTCTTGTCTGCATTTAGTAAATGCAAGAAATTCTTTTATTCTTTGTGTCTCTTTGCTAATTGGTTAGCACCAGTCATAAAAGGATTACTCTCTGTAATAAATGTCCTAAGGGTGGGCTTCACTTACAACTCTTTCCATTGTGAAACAGAAGGCTCCATTAAGAACAAAACTGCTAAAAAACAACCAGCCCCTTGGTTAACTAAATAAGCAAAGCAACTATTGCAACTTAGAGATAAAGCCTGGAAATCATGGCTACAAACCAACCCTGGGATTCAGCAAGCAGTCGTGCAGGAATAAGTTATTCTGCACGGGAGGGACCATTCCTGTTCAGAACGGCAGCCTGCCATGCATATTTATGAAGGCATGCTGCCATGCTCTAAAACAGACATGGTTCCATGTACGAGTGCAGAGGGGGGAGGGTGTCTGAGAGCAGAGCTCTCACAATACAAATGCCCCCTGCACTCCAGAATTGCCTTTCGGCAACTAAAAATGAGCGAGAATGCTCGTTACACCCCCAACCCACCAGGATAACAAATCTGGTCAAAGACATATGGGACAATCATCCCTACCAAGCTAAAAGTTGTTAGGATAACACAGGTAGCATAAGCACATAGCGCACACCTCCCAACCTGTCAAAGTAAGGCATGTGGACAAAGCCAAAAGGGACAATTGTCCCACAAAGCAGAAAGTCGATAAAATAACAGGTTCAGCATTAGCAGGGATATTCTGAAGGGTATAGATAAAATAACACAACAAAACTTTTTTAAATACGATATAGTTTAAGCATAGCTGCGTGGGTGTGACCACTGCTTTGCTATGCTTAGTCCAGCTTAAAAAGCCCAAGAAGTTAAATAGCAGCCATTCGTGGTTCGATCTCCCCTGTAACCAATTTACATTTTACATGTGAAAGCAATACATAAACATTTTTTTTTATTATTAGCTACTAAATAACATATATTTGTTAACCAGAGTACTGCATTAGGTCCAGATGTGAGGTGTCAGTTAAATAAAGTTGTGAAACCCCCATATAAACACAAGTGCCCCATACAGTATAGTCACACATAAATAAATGTAATAAAAGCACATTGGGGGATGTCAGGGACAGTAAACAAATTTATAATATGTAATGAATCCATCCATGCAGTAGATAGTCTATAAAATGAAAAATAAGCAATGCTAAGCATTGCACAGCTCTGCTTACCAGGTGTAAGCATTATGTAAATATGAATGCTAAGCAATGAGTAGCCCAAGTAAGTGGATTTGCCCATCATAAGCAATGCTGAACCTGTCCCTTTAAGCACTGCCAACCTTAGCTAAGCATGTTTGAACGTAGCTTAGCTTAGGTCAGCATATTTAAAACCGTCCAATCATGGCAAAGGGTGGGAAATAGGCCATATTTAAACCACACAGGTGGGAATACAGCTCATAACTGGTTGTAGTTTCCCACTGTAGGCAATATGGCAGGTGTTGGTGAGGGCATGCTCTTCCGTGCACAGTGCTGGGGCATACAGGAGTCCAAGGTCATGGTAGAACTCCTGGTACAAAACCATGACAAGAGACTGCTGCAGGGCTAGTAACAATGCTCCCAATATAAAGTGGAAGCCTGGGACCATCTGGCCCATGATCTCACCAGTGACACTGGTATCCCTCGGACTGGTGAGCAGGTCTGGCACCACTATGCCGACTTGAAGCGGAGAAAGTGGGAGCTCTTGGATGAGTGGGTCCAAAAAGCAAGGGAGAGGGGTGATATCCCAGCAGTAAGTACTCATACTAATAACTGTTTACTAATGTCCAGCCTGTGTATATGATGGATAGGTATGCCTAAATATTTCAGTATTTCCCTTACAGCTGCAGCTGAGCAGGCTGTGAATCAGGAAGCCCATGCTAGTAGGCTGCAAATGCTGCATCGTGAGGCTGGTGAGTAACGATCCTGCTTGTAGTAGTCATACCAAATCAATATAAAGTAGTAGAAAGTCACCTGGCAATATAAAAACTGTATATGGGTTGTACTGAATAAACCAGACAATATGACAGTGATAGTCCCATATAGGTGATATTTAAATAAAACTATAACTGCCTGGCAATAAAACTCTAAATCCTGGACTGGTTGTGTTTACTCTGGTATTGTATGGCATTTATTGTTGCATTCTCTGAGTAGTAATGTTGTGTTAACCACAGTTATCCACACTGTGCTACATAAAAAAATATCGAGGAATGTCTGTATAAGACTGTTGTAAGTACAAGATCAGATTGTACAACCAAGAGAGACTTAGACAGAAAACACTGAAATAATAAACAGCAGTATCCAAATAGCACACTCTGCTGTGACTTAAATTGTTGTATTTTTTGCAGACACAGCGATGGTTCGAATCCTGGGAGTGGTAGCAAGCTGTATGCATAATCATACCTCTCAACTGTACAGATTTTTCAGAATGTCCAGATAATTGACTCATATTTTCTCCCTGTTCCTCTGTCCCCCTGGCAAATTAGTGGGATAATCTCAGAATTGTAGTCAAGAAATAATGACATACATTTGTGATTTTCAGACCTCAAAACCTTCGGAAAATATATATGTAAAATAAATCCTGTCACTCTAGCAACTCTCCAAGTTTATGATAGCAATATTCAAAACATGTCCCTATTTGTACTCCCATGTTGTCAAGCTTTGTCCAGAATGTGTGCATTAAGAAATTGAGAGGTATGTACATAATATTAACTTGTAATCTGGGAATATGTGTAGAAACAGTCAAGTAGTGTTAACAAACATTCCCTCCACAGGTCTGTTAGATAAGAAAACTGTGCCTGCCAATAAAGATTTAAATCCTGGACTGGTAGTGTTTACTCTGGTATAGTATGGCTTGACATGTAGCATTCAGTAACATCTGATATCAGAATAGTACTGTTGTGTCAACCACTGTTTCTCATACTGTGCTACATAAAAATTTGTCTAGGAATGTCTGTATAAGACTGTTGTAATTACAAGGTCAGATTGTACAACCAAGAGAGACTTACACAGAAAACACTGAAGAGACAGACAGCAATATCCAAATAGTGCACTCTGCTGTGACTTAAATTGTTGTATTTGTAGCAGACACAGACATGGTTCGAATCCTGGGTGTGGTAGTAAACTGTATGCATAATCATACCTCTCAACTGTACAGATTTTTCAGAATGTCCAGAATATTGGCTCATATTTTCTGCCTGTTCCTCTGTCCCCCTGTCAAATCAGTTGGATAGTCTCAGAAGTGTAGTCACGAAATAATGACATACATTTGATTTTCAGACCTCAAAACCTTCAGAAAATGTATATTAAAACAAATCATGTCACTCTAGCAACTCTCCAAGTTTATGACAGCAATATTCAAAACATGTCCCTATTTGTACCCGCATATTGTCAGGCTTTGTCCAGAGTGTGTGCATTAAGAGATTGACAAGTATGTGCATAATATTAACTTGGAATCTGGGAATGTGTGTAGAAACACTCAGGTAGTGTTAACAAACATTCCCTCCACAGGTCTACCAGGTAAGAGATGGAGAATTTAGCTATAAGACAGTTGAAGTATACACTGTGTACATACATACAACTGCCCAAACCAAGGCTGTAGCAACAGGCCACCAATGATAGTGTTTCAACATGGAACATAAATAGAAACACATTTCAATATTTGTTGAACAATAGGATATATGTCCCAATAGTAGGTTTGGTGTAAACATACCCATTGATTTGTGTTTTCAGATTATTGTTGCAGATATAGTGAGGGGGGAGGAGATGTCAATTAACAACTATTATATCCTTGCAGTATGAGGTCCTCAGACCTTTTTTCCTGTTTATGTCTTCCAGGTACCAAGTATTGGGAGCATCTCCCTGTGTATACTCCCCAGGAGAATGATATAATAATAAACTTCCTTGTACAACATCACAGAACCTTCTTTGGATGCACCGCCCATGATCTGCAGGAGAAGACTTTTGTGTGGAATGAGCTCATCCACAGGGTAAATGATTTCAGCCTGCATAACCACAATTATGAGCAGGTGCGACATCATTGCACTGATCTCATCTGCCATGAACATCAGTGTGCTGCTACAGTTGGGAGGGACCAGTTAGCCACAGGTGGGGGTCATGCCATCCAGCCCCCACTGACACATGCTGAGGAGCTCCATGCCAGCCTTGGGGCACCAACCGACCAGCCAAGCCAGGAACCTAACAATAACATTGTGGAGGTGGGTGCTACCCACACAATGGTCAAGCAGCATGCAGGTAATGCCCCAGGGCACATTAGTAGACCACTGTTGCTTATCCATCTTTATCTGTGAAGTATCTTCATGCATATGTCAGATAACATAGTCTGTTGCTGCAGTGTAGTAATGAACAGATGTGCATAATCTCTAGTAATGTGGGTTTGTACTGTTGATGTACTGAAATGCTGCTCCCACCCTGTACCAATGCCACAGGTGTGGCTACTGACATTACGTATCTCACACAACTATGTAGGTCTCTCTGGTATACAACTGCGGCAGCAGCCTGTATCTGGTGAGTATGGAGTTGTTTTGTTCAGATTTGCCAATACACTGGCCATGTTATGGCCATGGTATTTGCCATGCAAACATTTAACACACCTACCCATAATGCATGCTGTACTTGTTCACTTATTGTTGCTGTTAACTGCACTACATCACAGTGGTCACCATGGTAGCATATCTGAAGGGTATGTAAGAGTCCTGCAGTATACCTAACAACATGTCAGTGCAAGATGTGTGGACATAGATGAACATAATGGTGGGACAAATGGCCTACAGTAGGGGCATGTATGAAACATTATCCTTATACAGTGGCTACAACAGTGGATACACCACCATTACAATGGCAACTGTTACAGATCTACACAATGGCATATAACAATACCACATTCCACACCTTTTACAACCTGCAATATGATCCTAACATGAGCAATGAATGTGTAATATGGAATCCTATGTTAGTACAACAAATATGGGGAATACATAACTTAACAAACACTGGAAGCATATGTGTGTACACACTCCAAATAATATATTGTGGAAGCAGCTTTTGAGGTACTGACAACATTCACTCTTCTTGAGTATGCACCTTCCATCAAGTACAGAGCCTCAGTGTCACACCAAGTAATGGACTGCTATCCAAGAAGCATGTCCATGACATTTGCCCACTTACCTGCAACAAAGGCAGCCATGGCTTGCACACATCTTACAAACCATGGAATGGATCCCATATCCAAAAGGTAGCACTCAGGAGTGGGAGACGTAGCCTTACCTCACCATTGCATATACCATGGCAAACAGTGCAGACAGTCATGTATCTGACTATAAAGTATGGAACAACATTAATATCGAAAATAAACAGATGCCCATCCAAGACAGATGACAACACATGTTGCAAACTGGTCATGGAGGCTGCCCAGAAACATGCAGCAACACTAAGGGACTTGCAGGAATGTCTAGCAAGTACTGCATGTGCAGTACTTGTGTTGACAATTGCCGGGACTCTGCATAAGTGTGGTCTATGGGTTAGGGTAATCAGATGGAAGACTTGTTCCACAGAAAACATCATCCAGGGTTCTCTTCGGGTAGCATTTGTATAACATCAAGTCTCCCAAAGGCATGTGTTGCAATGTGTAATAGTGTACCAAGACCAAGGCTGAAATCTACAGACAGTATTAATAAAGATACATGTGGTGTACAAGCAACACCTCACCCCACCTCAGGCCCACCATCCCCATCTGTACCTTGCTGGTGCCAGTGTACACCTTTAGGTTTGTTGTTCATTATCATGAACTAGGCCGGTAGACATGGTGTTCTAAAATTGGAACACTGCAAAATGACACTCATGTGTGGTCCATAGTTGTCAAGCATCTGCAATAAGGCTGAGGATGGGGAGGGGCATCATCTTGAAACACAACAGTGAACTGAAGCATACATCCAAAGCTCACTAAGAATGGCTGTATCTGAACAACAGTCAAAGCCATGAATTGTGCCAGACATAACCCTGACTCCACAGCAATAGTGAAGGCATTGTGTGACCTCCAAGGGCTGTGCACATGAGCTGACCTTGCAATCTGGCAGAGTTGGGGGACATTTGTAGGACAGAGTGACCAAATAATGGCAAGTGAATATGGGCCATGCTAGTATAACCCTTCCAGGAATAGTGACTGCTGTAGTTCACTTAACAGGTGCTGCAACAAACATCATGTTAAGGGTGTGCACACTTATGCAACCCACATATTGAATGCATTTCAATCAGCATCTGCACAACTAACACATTTGTTTGGTATTGCATTTGATTGCACAAGTCATATGTCACATATCAGGTTTGTGTAATATGAACATATGCAGTATTGTGGCCCCATTGCATATCAGGGAAGATGCTGGCATGTCAATAAGGGGGTGTACAATCCTCATAGCCACAGTAAGCTTTGAAGGTTGTCAGTGTAATTGGATTTTATTGCTCATACATGCACTGCTGATGATGAGATCTGCAAATCAGAGGTCAGGCATTCACTATTGACATCTGTCCTCATATCATCCCAGGTATGTGTCAGACATACGTGTAAGGGCTGTGAGCAACAGAGCAAACATAACTGCCACACATATACACATTCAGCAATGGTGTGTACACTCATGAGGTATGGTGCACAATACATGCCAGGGTGCTGAACAGGTGCACAGCAATACTGTGTACATGGGTGCAGTGTGTTCCAGGGGAAGGGGAATCACCTACTAACACAACTCATGCATCACATAGATGTATAATGTTGGATTACAGGGATTGAGTATAGCTGCAGTGCATGCTGTTGAGTGCCATATGTCATGCATGTTGACTGTTGGGTAATGAAAGGTCTGTGTAATATCTTTGTGCCAGTTCACCTTCATATGTGTGTGTGTGTGTGTGTGTGTGTGTGTGTGTGTGTGTGTGTGTGTGTGTGTGTGTGTGTGAAGATGTAAGCAATGATGTGCAGGTCTTAAATTATGATTTTTGTTTTCCCCTCACAGGTAGCGAGGTGGGTCAGGGTCCCTCCTGCAGGTAAACTGATGTAAGTGTCCATATAGACTCTGACAATAATGATAGGTATGGTGAGGCACAGGCAGGGTTGTCATTGGCTGAAGCTGTGCCACCGGTTGACATCCCACTTTTATCCACCCCATCCCCGCACACAGTCACAATGCCTATACATGCCCCATGTACAGTCTGCAGCTGTCCAACAAATCCCTGTATAGGGCAGCCACATGGCAGAACTGTGTGCATACATACACACACACATCACCAACATAGCTAGGGCACCTCCACACCTGCACACACCACATCTGCACAGCCCAATTGCTAATGCAAATTCCTAACACACACACACACACACACACACACACACACACACACACACACACACACACACACACACACACACATGATGTCAACCAAATGGCTCAGCCTAGGTGTCTGGAAAACCCACAACACACCCTGTGGATATGATACCTGTGCCACATCCCTGTCATCCATACCATCGATGCAGGGACATGCTAATATGGTTCTAATAAACAGAGTGAATGTACTAAGGTTTGGCAATGTAATGCTGTGTAACATGTTTTCAGCTGGAAAGTTTAATGCTTACATGTCAGAATGTGTAGCTGTCCAGCCATGATGCATTATAGCTGTTATTAACACTGACTGATTGTGTTCCCCATAATGTATTCAGTTTATGGTGTAGGTGTCTATGTGTCAGCAGGATGTTGGTCTGCTGTTGTTTCTTACAAGGGGTATGGCACTGTGGTGACATATTGACTGTATGATATCCTGGGTACAGATGAACACAAGTAGCAGGTCTGTATAACAATTACTGCATGTGTCACATGGCTGATAGGTCTGAGGGGTGTGTACAGGTGAGTGCATGGTGGCTGATGTCAGCAGCCCTTCTACAGTGGACAATGGTAAGTGTACTGGGTGGCACACACCAAATGTTTGTGAATAACACACACACACACACACACACACACACACACACACACACACACACACACACACACACACACACACACACACACACACACACAGGCTTTGGTGTTGATGCAATGCACAGAGAATACTGTATACATGGATGTACTTAATTTTGCAGTGAACTCATTTTAACCTATGTAATTCCACCAAGACAAAAGAGGCAAAACATCACATCAGTAAATAATCAGTCTGCCAGTTTATTGTCATTGACAATGGCACTGTCAGGGTATATGTCCTCTTCCCCAATGTAGTGCAATCCTGGAGTTGGTAAACATAGGTGTGCTGGTGTGGGTGACACAGCCCTCCACTTTGGAGGGTGTAGGCTGGCGTAGAACCACACATAGTGTGATTGACAACCTATTAACATAAACTGCCCAGTATTACAGCAGACTAAGCAGGGGATACACACAACAGTAACCCCAATAAGGGTGGCTGTGCCCACAACATCCACACCCAATTATATATACCAACTCTAGTATCGCTGTACAGCTGTACAGTGGGTAAGAGGGCATTTGCACATCTAGTACTAGTTTTGATGGAATAAATTTCCACAAGATGATTCCTTTGAAATGTTAACATTTGCCAGTCATTTCTCAGACAGATGACCTCCTGGGATATGTATTTTCTGCAAACTGAAATAGATCCCTTCACATACGCACACACTTACTTGGCAACACTGAGAGTAGAACGCCTACCTAGGTACTTATTGCTACTAATGTGTTTGAGCTTAATTGTAGACACCACACAGATTTTAGGATCAGGTGTGTCCCGCATTTCTTGTTATGTGAAGAACATCACCAGGCCTTGTACAGTATGGTAATGGGGGATGTACTGGGTGTTAATGAACAATACAGAGTATGACATACTGTCATATACACATTGAGAAATGCATAGTCATAGACATATCTGAGAGACTTGGGTTAATCAGTGCTAACTATCTTGTCAGTGAGTCCATTCTGTTACAGATAATTTGCACACAGCACATGCATCATTGGGCTGGATAGTGTAATCAGTTAACTGTATGGTTGATGGTAACAGTGGTCCTCATACAGTGGACCTTGGGACATATACTGGGGGTATCATTGTGTAAAGACAGCATACCCAGCACCCACACCCTACATCAGATATTGTACTCACTGAAACCCATGATAATGCTCTGACATACCCACAATCATACATTGACCAGGACTGTAATACAACCCCTTGTCTATCTAATCAGTGCTACTACATGGATATGCATTTATTGCACATGTCACATGGATAGTAGGGTGAGGGTTTATCATGGCTCTCCTAATGTCAGCAACATCACTATCCCTTATAATGTATGGCAAGGTGTATTGTATTTGGAGAATGCGGTCTCAGAATGCTGTATCCTACAAATATACACAGTTGCACACATACACACACTTGTCAAGACTCAGAGGGTAACACATGCCTATCTACCCATTTGTACAACAGTTATGCTGGTACTTCAAGCTTCAGGTAGCCCATAGGGTGAAGAGTGTAACAAGGTGCATTTAATGTCCATTACAGCAACAGCCATTTCTAACTATGGCAATGAGGGGTGTAGTGGGTGAAAAGGCCCTCAGGGTATTATCAACTACAAGTTTACAAACAAACAGACACTGTTATTCTCAGTAATGCACAATGACACATTTGTCAGTACTGGGGTCCATAGGTGCAGGTGTTCCTAGGTGTGTACCAGGATAATGTCCATGGAGAGATGGGAAGAGTAGAAGATGTGGGTAGAGTGGTATCATGCCACCCAACATTTGTCAGCAAGCCATCTATCAACTGATGCCACTTGAGTGAGCCCCAGGGTGCCAGTTTAATGCCACATCCAATCATCTGGTTTTCTCTTGCAGAGGGTCAGTGAGGTGCTCCAATTGACATGTATGCAACATATATTACATAACATGGCCAGTGTCTGGGTTGGAGACCTGTACCCAAGCATGTTCTGTTGACTGTAGTAGTCCAGTTGAGGTATCCATGGCATGTGGTGCATACAGGATGGGGTTTCCTAGCTGTGGCATTCATAACACAGCTGAGCAGACGTGTCAGTGTCAGTCAAGCATAGATTGCCTGTAAGCAGGCAAGATGGATACCTGACATCTGCACATCTGTACTGAGGATAGACAGAAATCAGCTAGCCAACAGGTTATGCATTAGGATGAATGTTTTGACAGATAGACGTCTGACACTGATAGGTATGCCATTACTACATGACAGCAGCCCTCAATGACATGTATTATACACATAGTAGTCTACAGTTAATATCCACATATCAGATCAATATACAGTAGCAAATACTTAATAACTCACAGCTCACACCCCAAGAATACAGTAGTCAGTACTCAGAGTCCAGCTGTGCATGCAGGGTGTATGGTTCCAGTACTACAATCTGCAATCTACTCTTAATTGGGAAAGCACTGTTAACAATAGTAATGTAATGATAGAATACATGCAAGTGTTACTGCATATAACCTGGGATACCACCCATGTATGAAACACATACAAAGAGAAAATATTGTTGTACTAGCCATATATACAGAGGTGTCCAATACAGTATACTCACATCTCTTGCTACTGTAATGACAGCACATAGAAGTATGTTATGTATATGGAATTAAATACACTTATTAAATATATCATTACCCTGCTATTTCATCAGACTTGAATGTAATCACTGGTTACCAGGGCTGAGCTATGCTTTGCATTTGTAAGCATTAGTTAAATATAAATGCTAAGCATATATATATATATATATATATATATATATATATATATATATATATATGTGTGTGTGTGTATATATATATATATATACATACAACATTTGCCCATAACATGTAGTGGAGTCATACCTCAGCACCAATAGTCACAACGTCTTAGTGCAAGGGGATGTAATGTAAGTATTGCAGGCAAAAATGTATAATGTTGCTACAGTAACAGAGGTTTTGTCAAAAGTCACTTCTGATACTGACATGTACACCATCAGTTACTGACAGATATCATAAGATCACCACAGTGGAGTGCCACACTAATCACAGTAATGATCCTGTGGAATACAGCAGAGATACGATGAATAAACATGGACAGCCTGACACAATCTGGTCAGTCCAGAGGTATAAACAGAACTCCTTAGTGCAAGATGTATGGACCAAGCCTGACAAAGTGGATGTTTACAGCCTTGTAAATGGGGATATCACAAAAATACTGGAATAGTTAAGCTCACACAGTTGATGCATTCCCACACCCCTGTCTGTCCTTACACATATTAACCAGAGGAGCAGAGGTCCCAAGCCCACATACTTCCCACTAGTTAGTGACATACATCTTCACAGCATTCCACTGCTTTTTCAGAAATACACAACACTTACAGTGGCCAGGCAACAGCAAATCTGACAAATATCTGGACATAACATTACACTAGGTAAATACACTGAGCTGCTAGGCATGTCACAAAGCACTGTGCAAACTACAGGCAGACTGCCACAACACTGACCCAAGTTTCCTATGGGGGATTGCACATGTACTTGCTAATATAGCAGGCACTACAGGCATGTAACAGCATGGTGTAACAGACACTAATGTGAAAGTGCATATCCACAACCAATCTGAACACAGTCACATTATGGTAAGCCTAATTAATAGTACAGTATATGAACAAAACCATTTTCATATATGGCACTCACACACTAACCCTACATATACTGGGCCAATGCACAGTGTAGTCTGATGCCTGACTGTGGTATGGGACATGTGTCAGTCTGGCCTTACAAACATGTATGCTGATAGGGTACCATAAACTGGATCAGCATGCAACATCAGCTAGAACAGGACCAAGACAAATGACATCTACCACAGTCTGTACACAGGCCAAGTAACATATTCGCAATAGAGACTCTGTCAACAATCACCATAAGTACACAGACCTCACTACTGTACAGACTACAACAGAATGTCCAGGTTTTGTCCTCAAATATAAGGCCTACTATACATAACATGTCTAGCAGTCTGATATCTCACTGGCTTGGTATCAGGTATGATGTTAGTAAATAATGATGTACTGTACATATGCACCTCTTACTGTATGACATATGGACAAAGGGTGACAGACTTGGGAGACAGAGGCACAAACACAGGGCCAATGTTGACATATTGCCATGATAAACTTAGAAAATTCCAGGTGTAACAGGGTTTGTTCTAACATATCTTTTCTGAGGGAAATGAAGTCAGTAACTCACCTGGATGTCACCATGTCCTGACTGCAATCATTAGAGTGTGCTACTGCATTTCTAAAGATAGGAAATGTGTGAGTAACACACCGCATGTAAGACTACAAACTCTGGCCAGTCTACAGATAGCCATACAGGTGAGAGTTTCCTCAACCACACAACACTGTCATGCCAGACTTTAAATCATGTAGAACAGCCATATCCACACAAACTCTGTTAAACCAACATTACTTCAAATGTAAAACAGCAATACTTACATTCTGTCCCCAAGTCTGGAACATCCCCCTCCTGTTTGTTGGCCTGTCTCTACAGTGTATGTTGTAAGAGGTATTTCCAACTACCCTCTGTGATGCTGTTTGTCAAACACCCACATGAAGTCCTGCTCACAGTGAAGGAAAAGGGCCAACACCCATATGAAGTGCTTAGTTATAGGAGTATGTTTCCATGCAATTGGCTATAGGAATGATACCATAGCTGTTCCACATGCAGTTAGCAAGTGGGGGACTGCAACTCGTGCACAGGCATTCAGTTGATCATGAGCATTATTTATAAATCTCAAGCTGCTGCCTATGCAAAACATATGTACTTTTCCACATCCACCAGAGAGTGAGAGAGAGAGAGAGAGAGAGACAAGGTAAAAAAGGAAGGGAGTAAGAGAGTAAGAGCCAAGCGTGTTTGTGTATGATCCGTGGGTGGAGAGTGGTATCTGGGTATTATAACGGTTGCCTATATTGTTTACTAATTCATACTGTCACATAGTAATTGCAGATGGCTGTACACATTTATGGCTGAGAATTGTCTACAATAACCTCTACAATAATTGAAAACTGTTGGCCTTGTAATGTGGACAATGGGACATATAGGTCCTCGATATAATGATGTAGCAAAACCCACATTGCAATGGATCCTGTCAGTACACAATCACCCCAACAGGATACTGATAACATACACACAAATACACACTTATCAGTACTGAGTTTCAAACCCCTACTTGTCTATGTATTACTATTGCAGTGTTATACAGTTATTGTACACACCACAGAGCTTGTATGTTGGAGAGCTGGCCAAAAGTATATTTGAATGTGAGTGACATTAGCAACAGTGGTAAACAAGGGGTAAGGGAAGTGTAGTAAGTGTGAATGTCTACAGAAGCAGGTGTCAATGAAGACACACACACACAATCTCTCAGGGAAACACACACATTAACACAGTTGGCAGGATCAGGATTAGAACTCCTAGCTAACTAGTTTGCTACACTGCAGTATTATGCAGTTATTGCAAGCGCCACACAGCTTATATGGTTGAAACATGGCCAAAGGGTATTTTCAAGATGAATGACATCAGCGGGCATGCTAAAGTAGGGCAATGTGAGGTGTAGTGCATGTGAATGGCTTCAAAATTATTAATTTCCACACACACACACACACACACACACACACACACACACACACACACACACACACACACACACACTTGCCAGTACTGAGATGCATAGGTTCACTGCTTCACAGGTGTGTAGTAGATGAATGGGCCTGAAGGCTGTACAAGGCTAGGCAAAGGGAATACCTTGGCATCAGGCCATGTGACAATAGTCTCCAGTGTGGCTCAGGGGTGTAGCCCCTGGAGTGGTCCCCATGGATGGGTATTGTATTCAGCATCCACTCATCTGGGTTACTATTGTGGGTGGCCAGTGATGTGCACTGCTTCCCATGTATGTGATCTATATTCCATAACATGGACAGTGTCTGGGTTGTGTACATGTCCCACATGCATGTTCTTTGACATGTGGAAGTGTACTTGATGTCTCTGGGGCATGTTGTGTGGACAGATTGTTATCTTCCGATGTAGCATTCCTGACCTCATTTGTTGAGACCTGGTTATGGAACTGAGGTCATGCTTATACCTACATTGACAGCATGATGCAGGTATTCAGTGGTATTAGTGGCATCTGTCCATACAGAGCATGTGTATAAGACATGGTATTCCCTTTGTGGGTTACATTTGCAGACTCTACAGTAGTTGCAGTAGTCCAGTGGGGAACATAGCAAAAGGACCACTGTAAGCATGTATTTGCCTACTGCAGGGATGGAACAGGGTGCCATGTCCTTTTACTTGCTGGATAACACACACTCAGTCAGGAGATGTAACACATCACAGTACCTTCTGATGTCAGTGGCACTGTTGTGGTCAACAGGAATGTATTCCATGGCAATCACACCGTGGTTACTATATGCGAGGCAATATGCAGGGAACTACCAGTATAGTGGTTGTTGCCTAGCGAAGTGTGTTGGTGTTTGAGACATGGGTGGAGAGTGTTCTTTGAGTAATAGAAGGGTTTCCTATATTGTTCTCCAATCCATAATGTGACATGTAGGACTATGGATTGTCTACACCAGCCTCTCAAGTATATGACATCTGTTGTCCTTGTAAGGTGGACGTTGTGACATATACTAGGCCCTCAACATAATAATTTAGCAAAACCCACCCCACAATGCACCATGTTATTACACAATCACAACAACCTCCACACAGGATACTAATGACAGACACACACTTGCCAAGACTGTGATTCAAACTCCTACCTAGTTATAGTATTGCTATTGGAGTATACCACATTGATCGCACGTGCCATGGAGTTTATAGGAAGGATGTTGTCCCAAGGTACTTCTAAGGTGAGGAACATCACCAGCCCTTGGAAATACTGGCATTGGGTGATGTAGTGGGTGAGAGATCACAATAATAATTTTACCCTAAACACACATTTACATTTGCTAGGAGTGAGGTTCAAACCTCTACCTAACAATCTTTACATACCATTATGCTATGCATTTACCACATGAACCACTGTGCTGATATGGTCTAGTGTTGGCAACAGGTACTTCTAAGGTGGAGGATATCTGCAGGACTGCTAAGGTCAGGCTCTGAGATGTGTACTGGGTGTAAATGGGGCCAAATGAGGTATACACACAAACACTTGCCACAGATGAGATTCAAACCCATACCTGTACGGTTATTGCTACTACATTGTTCCACATTTATGGCACGTGCCATGGAGCTTACATGTTGGAGAGCTCTCCACAAGTATCTTTGAAGGTGACTAACATCAGCAGCAGTGCTAAAGGAGGGGTAAGGGGAGAGTAGTAAGTGTGAATGTAAATAGTATCAGGTATTATCAAGGACACACGCTCACAGTTTTAAAGTTGTCATGTCCAGGATTGGAACTCCTACCTAACTAGCATGTTACACTATAGTATTACACAGTTATCACACACACTACAAAGCTTATAGGGCTGTCCATTCTACAAATGGGTATTTCAAGGTGACTGACATCAGCAGGGTTGCTAAAGTAGGGTAATGGGAGGTGTAGTGACTGTGAATGGCCTCAAAATCCTTAATCTCCACACACACACACAGAGTTTCACAGCTGCCGAGTCTGGGATTAGAACTCCTACCTAACTGGCATGTTATACTATAGCATTACACACTTATTGCACGTCCCACAGAGCTTATAGGGTTGATCTTATCCAAAGGGGTATTTCAAGGTGACTAACATCAGCAGGCTTGCTAAAGTAGGGCAATGGGAGTTGTACTGACTGTGAATGGCCTCAAAATCATTCATTTCCACACACACACAAACACAGAGTTTTACAGTTGCCATGTTTGGATGAGAACTCCTATCTAACTAGTATGTTACACTATAGCATTACACAGTTATCGCAAGCACCATGGAGCTTATGGGGCTGAGACATGGCCAGAGGGTTATTTCAAGGTGACTGACATCAGCATGAGTGCTAACATGGGCAATGAGAAGTGCAGTGTGTGTGAATGGGCCAGAAACCAATCCTCTGGAAACACACACACACACACAACTTTACATTTGACAGGACTGGGTATACAAATGCTAGATGAATAATGATTTGTACTTTCATGTTACACAGTTATCACAAGCACCACAAACACTATAGGGTTGAGGGCTACCAAAAGCAAATGTCTACAGTGATTGACATTGGCACATCATGTGATATTAGCCAATTGGATGTGTGGTGGGTGGGACAGGCCTCATGATGGAAATCTCTTTGTCACTGTCTGTCTCTCTCTTCCCCACATCTCTGTGTGTGCATTTTGGACCTATTATAGTGTGTTGGCCTTGGATATGTGTGAGTATTCCTATCCAATGTGTGTACAAAGCATGAATGGTGTAAAATGTGGTGTGTGTATACAGACATCTGTGACTGACAGATATGTATAGTCCACTGTTGTTGTCAGACATGTGCTTAATTTCTCTAAGCATAGGAGCATGCCCAGTATGACTTTCTGTATTTTGTTGTCAAGACATGGGCTCATGCACTTCATTTCGCTAAGTGAAGGAGCATGCCCAATATGACCTTCTGTATTGAGTGTGTGAATCCATTCCACGTAGGTTGTACTCCAGCCCAGGATTTTGTGTTCTACACCTACAGCTAGCAACCTGTTTCTGCAGGATATCTGTAGATAGGCTGAAAATATGGAGTCACAATGTGCGAAAGATAGTGGGATACTATAACTATTGTGTCTGTGCTGCTTGTGTTATATGATTGGTGTTAGCAGAGATATTCAGACATATGTACTGTTTTACACTGTGATGTATTATGTTTTATTTGCTCACAGTTATTTCCTGGGAAATATAAGATGAATGAAGCTGTGTCCAGTACTGCGGTCTGCAGCCTACACATTCTTGCACACTCATGCCATTCTGGAAGGGTGCTGCAGACACTTGCTGATGGGTCTGTGTAAATGGTCCAGCACCTTGGTACTGTGGTGGCTGAGGATCCCCTGCTTGTACATCTATCAACGTAACTGAATGGCCATATCCTACTGTGGCCATATCTCTCAGCTGTACAGATTCACCCAGGTTACCCAGATGCAGAGCTCATATATCTGGTCAATTCCCCTTCACATTGTGGTTTACAAGCAGGTTTGTAGCCACCTATTACTGGGTTTGCAGGCAGGGGTAGTATGGGCACACATCAGAGTTTCAGACTTCACACACTCCATGGTGTCCATGCTTCTACACCCCCCACTCTGTTATCCTATCCTCTTCCTAACACTATGTGAGCAATATTTGCAAATTATCCCTATAGTTGTCCCTTCATTCCAGTGGTATTTAGGGGTTCGTCCATAGTTCATGCAGTAGGACATGGTGGGCATGCTACTGGGATTTGTCAACATGGCCTTAAATTTGTGTTCTGTGGACTGTGTTATGTTTTTAGTTGGGACCTCATGAGATAACATACATTGGCAGTATGGGTGAGACACAGGCCTTTGACAGAGAAGTGTAGGTAATTTAGTAGTGATGCAGGCCATCTGTAGCAGGCCAGTGCATTCTGTCACTCCTACAGTCCCAGGCTGCGAGCCACTGGATTCCCCTGGGGTCACAGGGTAAGTGTGTGAGGTGTTAATGGCAATAGTTCCTGTCCATATTAATCCATTGATCTGGATACTGGCAGGATGCTGCTTACAGCTAGGGACACACCTGCATGGGACACCTCTTCAGCATGCTGCATTCTGTGGATATTCCCATACAGAAGTGGGGGTCATACTGTACTCATTCCCACCAGCAGGAATATGACCTGTGATAAACCTGTGGCTGATGGTGGGGTGAGCTGAGTGCATGTGTGATATGGAAGCTTCTTGCAGCTGACTCACAGATATACTTGGGGCATTCCCCTTATGCTGCCTTGTGCTGGGACATAAGCAGTCTCTCATTACTTCATAATTGTGTCTTTTGTGGTCTGACAGTGATTGGCCAGACTACATCAGTATTCCATACTACACAGACAACTAATGTGCTGGTAACCTGTTTGTATAATTCCAAAGGTGTGTGCAGTTGAAAGTTAAATTGTATGTACTCTGTCTAGGGTGCTTCCACCTGTGTACTGTGTATGTCTGGGCCCACATTCATGGCATGTCCATCTTTCAGATGGTGACAGATATTGACATCTGAGCAGTGAGTATGGAAGACTGCTGAATTGGGTCTTGCTGGGATGCATTGTGGTTGGCACTGCAGTTGTCAGAACATGGCCCTGTCATCAACAGTACTGGCCATAGGCCACTGAGACACAACCCTCCATGCCTACATGCTGACTGCTTCCACACAATATAGAACACACAACAACCTAACACACAGACCCCTGCATATTGTACACATGCAACAATCTATCCTGTAAATCGGGCTAGTTCAAGTTATCTGTGCTCCACTGTTATTAAACCCACATGTACATGTTACTGCAGTTCTGCATAGGATTGTGGGGGGGGGGGCACACCTGACAACTGTAAACATTTGCTATGACTATACTCGTATTTCAGGTACTCTGTTGGCTTTCATTTTGTTTTGTATTCTGACCTATCATGCAGACTAGAGGCATATCAGTAGAGTACAGATCTTAGGTTTTATTGATCTACATTTCAGTTTCAGACTTCTTACTCCTCAAAACTAACATACAACTGCCAGACCTGTTGTAGAATGTCTGTGCAGGTCTGGAGGGGTCTGTTCTCCATTGCCATCAATTGGAGCCTCTAGCACAGCCTTTCTTTATGGTCATCTACACCTGTCCTGCTGGCTGAGGCTGTTTTTGGGTATGTGAGCCTCACTGACATGCATGTGTGTGTCCTATGGACAAACATTTGGGCCACATGTTCTGCAGTGGGATTTGCACCTTGTCTAGTACTGCCTACTTTGTTGACACCAGTATTTTTATGGAATTCATGTTGCCCATATAGGTGTCCACTATCTGCTGCCATCCCATTCAGCCACCCGATTCCCTTGCATGCTCACATCCATACCATAGATACAACTAGCAGAACATACTACTCCATTCAGCAACTGATAGGAAGAGTGACTTACCTTGTGGCTGTGCCAGTATTGAGAATGGTGCTGGAGGGCTGACTATGTTGGATGCACATAGTACACTCCCTATACATGGTAAAGCACAGGTAGTGTCATGTTTGGCATCCCTTTTACTGTATGTGCGAGTCAGAGAGAGGTGTCATTCCCTGGGTTCCTACCAAGTTAGTGTATGTGCTATGCTTTGCCTCTTTGCCAAAGCCTGGCCATACTGGGCATGCCTCCTTCTGCCTACATGGGCAGGCTCAGGTAATTTCTCCTCCAAGTCACTCTGTGCCTGTGCTGGCCTTGGCAATGGTTGGGGGCTGTGTGGCTATGTCCCGTGCTGTTCCTGCTGCAGCTGTTTCTGCAGGATCATATTGTGTAGCATGGCACATACAATGAAAATTTGTGCACATGTAGCTGGAGAGTACTGCAGGGCTCCACTGGATATGTCCAGGCACCGGAACCATGACGTGAGCATCCCAAACACATGATCTATTATGATTCTGGTTTGTGCATGTGCCTCATTATGGAGTTCTTGTTCAGGTGTGTGTGCATTTCTGATGGGTGTCATCAGCCACGGCTCCAGTGTGTAACCAGCATCCCCCACTAGGTGGCTATATGGGATGTCCCCAATGGCAAATCTCTGGTACAGCTGGGTCATATGCCAGATGTGGGAGTCGTAATAGCTTCCAGGGCCGCCAGCACATACATTCATGATAATGCCCTGGGCATTGCACATGATCTGGTAGTTGATGGAGGGGAAGCCCTTGTGATTTATGTAGACCTTACCCCAATCACTGGGTGGTGCTTTGATGTGCATATGCGTGCAGTCTATAGCATCCACTACCTCAGGATATTCTGCTATTTGGTGGAAGAGAAGCATATTGCTGGTCAATGCCTCATGGATGTTGAGGAAATATATGTGCTCACCAGCATGTGCTGACATGGCATCCAGGAACTGGTGGAGTACCCTGAATGCTGATGCCTGTGAGATCCCCATGATATCCCCAGTTGGCCTTTGGAAGGTACATGTGGCTAGTATTCTTAACCCTACACATATCTTGGTATCCACTGGGATGGGTTCCCCTCTGTTGGTTCTGTATGTGAGGCGTGGCCAGCACAGCTCAACAATTTGCTGTAGAGTGTCCCTGTCCACCCTATAGCTCCACTATCTCCAGCTCATGTAGCCCCTGGTAGGTTACTCTGGGTCTGTACACTCTTCTCCTTCTCCTTCTCCTCACTGTGGGTTGGTCATCAGCATTCTCATCTTCACCACCCTCAGCCTCTTCCACATATTGATGTATGAGAGTGACAGCAGACCCTATCATTTTGTTAGTTTTGTCAGGTAAAATTTCTGTGTACACCAATGGTGTAGAGTTTGTGGGAAAAACCAGAGTGAAAGGTGTTTGCATAGTTTATAGTAGTGTGCTGGGCTGGGCTGCTGCCTGTGTAATTGGCTGATTCTGATACATTTCATCTGCCAGCTTTGTTAGTTCACCTTGATTGCCTTCCTACTGCTGTTTTCCCTTCCCATTGCATTCCCGTTTAAGCCCTGAGGCGCGCCATGAATACCCAGTGCTCAGATGTGAACAGAGCTGCTATTTTCTGCTTTTTTTGTTTGTTTAAAACCCGGTGCATGGAACGCACACCTGTTTAGGCAATGTAAACACTGCTAGGCAGCCTCAGACACACACCCCTTCCTTAGCTGTGCTTAGCTAAGGTCAAACACAGGCCACAGAGCTCCAATAAGCTTACAGCATGCATGACACTCCCCCTTATGAGGTCATCTACCTCTTACGCTTATAACATGGTGCTGCTGCACCTACACGATTGGGTGCAAGCTAACACTGAGGGGAAATTTGTGATTCAGTATCAATCCCCTCATTTGCATAAAACTGACTGCTAATGCATGGTTACAAAACTGACACTACGCCTTCCCCCTTAGCAACCACTATTCCATAGTATTGCTGTCTTATGCATGCCATTGACTATTATGGCAGAATGCTGATTTGGGTTTAAATTTTTTTTTCCAATTTTTTTCCTTATTTATAGGCCGATCCCATTTGTGCACAGTTGCCCTATGCTTAAACGGTCGAAATCAGCCAAAAAAAATAAAAGTTATTTTTTATAATTTTGCAACTATTTCCCATGCCCATGGCCATATGTTTGGCCATTGGCATGCCTACTACATTGAATACATGCTTTGTTTGGAGCTGTCATCCCTCCGTTTTGTAATTTGCAGAAATGTATTCGGTTATTAACTGGATACATTTCTTCAGGTTACATTATTTCTGCACAGATGCCTGCTTGCTTCCTGGATCACTAGTTCACCTCATTTGCATTATTTTCACCAGCAAATGGGGTAATTAGCATACAGGAGCTGTGTCCGTGCAAGAATAGTGCAGGAGCACTCGTGCACATCCTGGGAGCTCGTTCCTGGATTGCTCATTGGCCTTATTGCGTGCAGCAGCTCTTGCACTATTCTTGCATGCCGTGCAGAGCTTGCTGAATCCTGGGGCAAGTCTTAAACATCACTGCAAGAATATGGGCAGTTAAGCAGTCATAACAAACAATGCATAAAACAGGACACAAAAGCTTATTATAGCAACCCCCAAAACGTATCATCAAACAATCCACAAAACTTCTGGAAACCCATAAATACATTACTCAGTACTGGAAAATCAAGTTAACCCAGTCTATCCTCGGCTAAAAACTCACAAAGCACTGCTCACAGTTAACTCACATTTTATAAATACAGTACTTCTCTCCTAAAAGAAACAGAAAGAAACAAAAACAAAATACAAATCCAGTTATCCCGATTCAATCACTGAAGTCATAACAGACCTTTACACTCACTCCAGTGTCAACATCTACAATTAAAAAATCCATAAACCCATAGGACAACAACCAGTACCCTGACGAACTTCCTTCTCAAACTCACTGCAGATAGCCTTGCATATCCTGCCTCACTTCTAATAAACTGCTCTGTCTCTGAGGAAAAATATGTCCCCAAGTTATGGAGAAAAATCCTATATAATATCCCTCCATAAAGGTGACTTACCAACTGAGCTCACTAGCTACAGACCAATCGCCATTCCCTCACCCTTATTCATAAACTTGGAAAGATATATTCACTCTCAACTTGCTACAAGTATTATTTCTCGTAACCTCCTCTCTGTCTCACAGCATGGTTTCAGACTGCTGATATGGTTTAGTGATAAATCACAGCACAACCACTGCCCTTCTAAGGTTCACAGATACAACAATAGATCACAATATAAATTCAGGTCTTCTAACCTCAGCCCAATTTCTGGATCTATCCTAAGCATTTGACACAGTCAGTCATCAAATTCTCTCAACTAAAGTGTCCTCCTATGGGCTATCTCCCTCCTGCCTTAACTGGTGTATTTAGTACCTCGCTAATAGTTCCCAAACAGTGAAATGGCAAGATGATTTCTTTTCTTTCCTCCCTATATGGTTAGACCCCACAAGACTCCATCTTATGACCACTACTGTTTAACATATTTATCAATGACCTAAACATATGGGCGGCCACGGTGGTGCAGCGGTTAGTGTTGTCGCCTCACAGCAAGAGGTTCTCCGGTTCGATCCTCAACTGGGGTGCCTTCTGTGCGGAGTTTGCATGTCCTCCCTGTGGTCGCATGGGTTTTCTCTGGGTGCTCCGGTTTCCTCCCACATCCCAAAGACATGCAGTAGGTGGATTGGACACTCTAAATTGGCCCTAGGTGTGAGTGTGTGTGTGCCTTCTATGGAAGGTTGGGCGCCGGGCTGGCAACTCGACACTGTAAAACTTCACTGCCAATCCTGTGTGCGGTCAGATGATCCGCTGTGGTGACCCCTAACCGGGAAAAGCCGAAAGGAGAAGAAGAAGAAGATCAATGACCTAAACATAGCCACCAAAGGGGTCAGCACAATACAATATGCCTGACTATTTTGCTCTAGTATGTGCTATTAGGACAATACCTATGTTCAAACACTGGTCTAGAAATACTTCTCCTTTATAGAAGCTTGGCACAAAAGCTCAAAGCTCCTCCTGAATTCAAGGAAACAAACAAAAAAAATCTAAACTAGTACTGTCCACCCTGAACTCTCTCTTCTCCTCACAGAAAGCTCCCTTTAATACAATGTCATCCAACAAGACCAATATAGAAGTGGTTTTCCACACCAAACCATGAGGTGTGGTTATAGATGACCACCTAAAATTTGATCTCCACTTTCAGCAAGCCATAAAGATGCACCAAATGCTAGACTACCTCTATAGAGTAAAACATTATCTTACTGACTCTGTTAGACAAATCATTCCCACTTCTCTTCAGTTTTTGACATAGTCTATGTCTTTCCTATCTTAATCAATATTAACTCCTCTCTATCAGCCAAACTAGCTTAATGCTATAATAAAGCAGCTAAAACTGCAACAAATCAACAATATTTATTTATTTTATTTATTTATTTTACATTTGTTTACCGGGCTAGTCTATCTGGATATATTTCCATTTTCAGTAGAGGCCCGGGGAGAAAAGCTCCAGCATTAATAATTAGATCATAACTTGAAATACAAAACAAGGATGGTACTCATAGTTGAAACATGGTAAATGAAAGTAGTTCAAATAAAAATATACAAGAATCAATAATAAAAATAGTGATAAAAATTTTATTTACACTAGTATGGAAATAATAAAGAAGGTGAGATGAATTATTTACACTGACAAAAGTGACATAGCATTATTATGGACTAGATTGTACTAACAATAAGCAGGATAGAAACTACCAAAATGTTTCATTGTGGTCACCAGTTCAGTTCTTCATCATAGAAATTATACAAATATGTGTGAAAATTTGGTAGGGTGAAGAAATAATATTAGCAGAGGGAAAGGTTAGTCAGATTTACTGCATGGACATAACCAGTGTGTTTTAAAGTGTGTTTTAAGTCTTTGTTTAAAGAGAGGCAAGGAAGGAAGTGATGTTAGTTCCTTGGGAAGGAGGTCCCAGTCTTTTCCCACTGTGTTAGAAAACAGGGAATCTCAAGCCAAGTTGTTAGTTTTGGTTATGCTAGCTAGAAGCTTGTTAGAAGAGCGTAGTGAGATTAGGTTTTTATAGGGGATTATGAGATTGGATAGTATAGGAGTGCTATTAGGTTGATAGAATATCTTGTTGGCCATGGTTAGTTGGGAGATTTTCAGAAGGTTTTGAAGTTCAAACCAGCCCAGCTGCTTTAGATTTAGACAGTGGTGAGTTCGAAAGGGATTACCAGTGGCAAATCTGGCGATGCTGTTATAGGCATGCTCTAGTTTGACAAGGTTATTCTTTTTGAGGTTAGTGTATATGGGAGAGGCATAAAGAAGAGTAGAAATTAAATGGGAATGAACAATTTTGGTTTTAGCTGTTGGAGTTAAGAAAGTTTTGATTCGATATAAGGAGCCAGTTTTCCTGTTGACATTTTTAATGGTGTTATTTATGTGACTATCAAATGTAAGGTTGTTATCAATAGTAATTCCTAACAGTTTGGTTGTAGAGTCAGGGTGTATGATTGTGCGGTTATTGGAAATTGGAATATAGAGGACATCACTGCCTCTCTCTAAGACAACTAAATTGGATCAAACTAAATAATTCTCGTTTGCACTCAGAATTAATTACAACCTTCAAAGTACTTCACATTCCTGAAAAATTGCCATCTCTTAACTCCATCCTTGTACTTTACACTACTAAGAGACCTCTGTGTTCTACTGCCAAATCATTCATCCCTAAATGAAAAACAAAGTAGCATACTCTGTGTTCTCAATGCATTGCTAGTAATATCCATACTTCCCAACTGTCCAGATTTTCACAGAATGTCCAGATTTTTGCTATATATTTTGGTCTGTTCCTTATACAATTTGTTGTGATTTTCTAACAAATCATTGAGGATTGAAGTAATTAAATAATGGCAGACATTTGAGTTTCAGACTTCATATATGCAGCCTGAAACACTTCTCATATATAAACAACTTTGCAACCTCATTAAAAAACAAATCATCAGAGATAAAAAGTCATATTATATTAAACTTCAGTCTAACCAATCAAATAACCCCAAACATTTCTGGAATTCCATTAATTCTCTTCTCAAACCAGGCACCATAAATAATCCCTGCCCTGAGTCCGGCAAATCTGATCCTGAAATTGCCTCCCTATTCAACTCCTTCTTCACCAGCTCCATAGCAGAGCTGACCAAGACATTCCCTAACAACAACCCTTCCCCTCAACCTATCCAATCTTCCACACCCTCTACACAACCCCCTGCCTCCAATCTCCCCCCAATATTTGAACTTAAACCCATCTCTACCTCCCACATAAAAAATGACTCTCTAAATTAAAACCATGCTCCAATGCCCCTGACAATATCCCATCTTCCTTCCTAAAAATAGCCCATGACAGTATTGTTCTCCCCATCAGCATCTTGATCAATAGATCCATGCAGGAATCTTATGTGCCCAAATTATGGCCTGTTATCTTTATCCTACCACTCCATAAAGGAGGCAAAAACAATAGCATCTCTAATTTCTGCCCCATAGCTATCATCTCCCCAATCTCAAAACGCCTAGAAAAATGCATCCACTTACAGCTTATGCCATTCCTAGCCAATCACCAACTAATTACTCCAACCCATCACGGTTTCCAACCTGGCCATAGTACTATCACCACCCTTCTCTTTTTCTTAGACACAGTAAATTTTGCTCGTGACTCTGGTAAAATTGTTTCTATAGTTCTACTCGATCTGTCCAAAGAATTTGATACTATCTCCAACACCCACCTCTTAAAACACCTTTCTAGCCTCCATCTCTCCCCAAATTCTTTATCCTGGTTCTCCAAGCTACCTCTCTGATAGGTATCAAGCCATGAAATAGGGGAAGGGCACCTCAACCTTCCTTCCCACCCCCACTAGGGTACCTCAGGGATCCATACTTGGTACAATGTTGTTCAACATCTTCATTAATGACTTCCACAAAGCCATACCCAATACCTAAATTGTACAATATGCAGATGATTCAACTTTAGTCTGCCGCACCTCCAACCTTTCAGAGCTACAAACAGGGACCCAAACTGCTTTCTCCTCCACCAAAAAATGGATGCTCCAAAACCACCTCTCACTAAATGCCAACAAATCCAAAATACTGTTATTCTCCCCTTCAAAAGCTTCCCCTCTCATTCCAAATTAATAGCCAAAACATTGCTGCAATAGAGGTTGTTCCCTTTGCTAAACTACTTGGGGTAACTATTGACGAACACCTAAAATTCGACACTCACATCCAGCAAAACATTAAGAAAACTCCTACGAAACTTGGTATATTATACAGAAACATCCACTTCTTTCCTTTCCCACTAGACAAACTCTTGCCACTACCTATCTACTCCCTTCACTCTTGTATGGCACTCCTCTTCTAACAAACTTATCTGCCTCTCTCTCCTCTAAACTGGAAGTCTGTTATAATAAGATTTCTAAATTTGCCGACAAAGCCAAATTTTCCTCCAATAATTGCACTGCCCTTCATTTGTTACATTGGCTTGAACTCCCCAATCAGCTAGACTATCTCCAAATTATTATGGCACACAGACTAATTGTTCTGCCTACTAAGAGCCCGGCACTAACCAATATCCTCCAACCTTACACCTCTCTGAGAGATCACTCACCAAAACCTAATCACTGTCCGCAAACCCAATTGTCCTGCTGGTCAACTTCTGCTATCCTTTTCATTAGCTATAATATGGAATTCTCTGCTATTCTCTCTAAGGACTTGTGAAAGTTATGAAACCTTTAAAACTCTGCTACACTCCTACCTTTCTTCTAACAGGAAATGCAACTGCTCTCTCCCCACATAGCCTAATACTCTTTACTCCCCTTAAACTCTTGTCTAGCTCTGAGCACAAACCTAACTTAAATGTAAATAATGTAAATATCACAACTGTACAACCTACAAATAACCTCTACCACCTTTTGCTTTATTTCTCTTCTTAAGCTTTTCCCCCTCACAACTCAGTTTCCTCTGCCTTCCTAAATTTCAGATGCCTTATAATGAAGGAACTTACTCCTATTCTTTAGCTTAAAATAAAATTGTAACCATGATTTCTTTACTATGATTTATCTGTACCTACACTATGTAATGCCATCCTAAATATTTTGATACTATGTAACCAAAGAATTTATTTTGTTTTCTGGTACAAAATGATATTTTAATTGTGTTTTCTTTACTATGATTTTAACTGTGAATACACTATGTAATGCGGAGCTTTTCTCCTCCACTGAAAACGGAGAGCCCAGTGGACCTCTCCAGTCATCAAACTGGAATAAATAAATAAATAAAAATAAAATATCCATCAGAAAATCCATGCTTATACAAAACCTGTTATTCTAGCAACTTTCTAGGTGTATAAGAGCAAGTTTTAAAATCTGTTCCTATTGTGGGGCTCTTGTCCCCCAGTTATGTTCGGATTTGTCCAGATTTCTTGTGTTAAGAGGTTGAGAGGTATGGCAACACCTGATAAGATAAATGATCTTATACCTGCACTCACCATGGTTAAACTGGCACTAATATAGCTATATAAATTTGTGCCATAACTCTCTGCTGCGCAAAACCTAATTTACTATCACAGCTATACCGTCCTCTGTCATCTCACCTCCTTTATCTTCTTGTGCCTCCTCACCTCCTTCCTTTCTTTGGGCTGCTCTAACTCTGTATCTTATTTTCTTATGTCTTTACAGTAACATTATGTAAAAATGATATGCAAACTGATGATATCGCACTGCATATACCTCTCTGCATTAAAAAAATGTATTCATATACAACCCATCTGACTGCAATGGATGTTAAGGATGTCTGAATAATGGAAGTCTTGTTCATGAATGAAACTGACTGCAAATGATGAAACAGTGCAAATGATGTCCATGATGTCTGTATAATGGAGTTTTTCTCCCTAGGCCTCTAGTGAAACAGGGCACTGCTTATTCAATCATTCCTGGTAAAGAAATGTCAGTAAATAAATAATTGGTTTGGAAAAACTCTTGAGATGTACTTCAGATAATTTTGAAACCCATAACTACTTGGGGGCTAGCAACCCTTAGATTCCAGAATGAATATGCTTACTAATTCCTCACTTACTACAATGCAGTCTTGTCCATTTAGGATATGTTGAAAGAATGGAGGTAAAAGCCAAAAAGTAAGAGTAAGTGTGGAAAAAAATTTAGTAAACTTTCTGAATGGCATTTAGCCAGAATGAGGTAAACAGGGGTGCGGCATTGGGGGTGGATCCAAGAAGACAAGCATGGATCAGTAGGGCCAAATGCTGTCTTTTGCCTAGGGTTCTAGTTCACATTACTTTTGCCCTGTTCATAACAATCAGACATCAGTGGTGTATATAGTCAATAAGGCAAGAAGAATATATGGGCAATGAGGCAGTCTGTGGATGAAATGATAATCCCCATCTGTTGTGTGATCACAGGTTAATGGCCTTTGACTCGCATAATATAGCCCTACCCCAGTCCAATTAGCCCAGTCCAATTAGTTCCTTCTTAGACTCTTCCTTACTTTGAAGTCAACAGCTACCACTGATCACTTTGAACCTCAAGGTATGTTACAAAGTAACGTAACTGTGTATATTTACGCTCGTGAGTGTGTTTCTCTACTCACAGAGTTACTTTTGAACTTATGTTTGATGGTGAACAGGTACAGAGTTTGTTACAGCTACAGACAAAGATAAAAAAAAATAATCAACATATATTTCTGGAGGCACATAATTTTACTGAATTTGTAAAAAAACATTCAAAAGAAGCATCTAAAATATTCCATAAGGAAGCTAGTAATGTAGCACTGTTTTATACGCTATACCCATTAAAGCTAACTAGTATTTTGCTGCTGCTGTGTTTTATAATTAAGTTCAGGATGAAGAGATCAAGATGCAATAATTGCATCAAAGAAACAGAGGAATTGTGAAGCACAGTTTTTAAGAGAATGATGGCACACACAAAGGATGGGATAAAAGGAAAGGGAATAAGTGGGAAGCTATACAGAAACTACTAATTTCTCAGAACATTCTAGTGAAGCGGATCTCTTTCCTCAAGTATTTTTCTATGCACAGCTGCTTTTTAGTGTTTAAAAAATATCACAACTGTTACTCTGGAAACAAAAAAATATCACTGTAAAAGTAGAGGTTACATATTTGTCCTGTAAGGTAGGACTGCAAGATTTAAGGATAGGGAGATCAGAAGAAAGTGAAGAACTTAGACCTGTTATTGTTTGATATTTCTACAGTGACAAAAATGCTAAATGGATTATTTCAATGAAAGAAACAATTTACTGTCTCTAAAAGTAACTATTTCTCTGATTTAAAAAAAAATCACATTATCACATGCATTGACATAGCTGTGTTAGCTGTGAAAGTATGGCCTCCTTGATTTTTCTTGTTTTGAGCCAGAATGTGGTTAAGTGAAATTCTTCAATAAATTGATGAAGTTGATATGATGCTGGATTTTTTCTTGTTGTGATATTTAATTTCTTTCATGTACCTCCAGTTTCTGCAATATTTTTGTGATTGTGTGTGTGTGTATATGTGTGTGCATGTGGTTTGTGTGTGTGTGTGTGTGTGTGTGTGTGTGTGTGTGTGTGTGTGTGTGTGTGTGTGTGTGTGTGTGTAAATATCTATCTATATATATATATATATAAATATATTATAATATATATATATGGGCTCCCTTCAGAATCTCTGCCCGCCTGAAAACCCAAATGTCATATGGTTGAAACCATGTGATCGAGTTTTCAGAAGCTCGAAATTCTGAATGGAGATCTGGATACAGCGCAGAACAGGAGATTTCCCTTTTCCTCACTGTAATGCTATCTCGGACTTAGTATATTTAAGTAGTGTGTGTGTGTGTGTGTGTGTGTGTGTGTGTGTGTGTGTGTGTGTGTGTGTGTGTGTGTGTGTGTGTGTAGGGGGCTTGCTCCCCTGCAGAAACGTTTTATTTTTTGATTTTTTTTTTGTTTTGTTGGATTCATTTCAGGGTTTCGAGTTTCTGAAAACTCTATCATATGGTCTCGACCATATGACATTCGGGTTTTCAGACGTTCGAGATTCTGAAGTTAATCCATATATATATATATATATATATATATATATATATATATATATATAATGAGTGTGTGTGTGTGTGTGTGTGTGTGTGTGTGTGTGTGTGTGTGTGGGTCTCCTGTGTTTTGTCAAACGTGTTTGGTTGACAAATGCAGGGGGAGATGTTTAATGTTATTGTCAGGAATAGCCAAGTGGTCCAAATGTACACGGTGTGTTTCATCGAAACAGCTGAGTGAGTTTGGGGGGGTTAAAGTGCTTACCTGTGAGTTAATGACTTAGGAATAGGGATGAGGCTAGGTGAGTAATAAGTATTGTATGTTTATATGCGACTGTGTATTTTACAGTTAGAATATGGGTTAAGTAAGGGATTGATGTACCCCAGGATTCAGGAAGCTGTATTTTCCATGCAGGAACAGTGTAGGAGCTCCTGCATGGAAAATGTATGCTGAGCGATCCAGGATAGTGCCGTTTTTACGTACACGAGTGGCCCTACACAGTTCCTGCACAGAAAACCATCAAATATGCATATAGGGTTGCTACCTTTTCAAATGCCCAAAGTGGGACTTTTTTTATAAAATCATGAAATATTACAGTACAAATCATACCCACAGCCGGTGCAAAGGACAGAACTTCACTTTTTTGCCAAAATAATAGATTATTCTTGTAGCATTTGAGTTGCTTATGCTAGTTTATATAACATTTACGTGTTTCAGATCCAAGATAACTGTTTTATGAAACTATTAAAGAAGGCTTGGGAAATATTTTTGTCCTAAAATCTCAGGACATTTGCCACTTTTTAATTTTTTTCACAAGACACAACTACCCAAAGAGGGACTGTCCCTTGCAAAGAGGGATAGGTGGTAACTCTATATGCAAATCACCTCATTTGGTGGTGAAAACCATGTAAATGAGGTGATTTTGTGCTTCACCAAGCTGCACGGACTCCGTATAAGAACAGTGTCAGGGCAGAAATGTATTCTGCTAGTAACCAAATCCATTTCTTCATCTGACAAAATGGAGGCATGACAGCTCAGGTAAAAGCATGTATTATGTTTAATACATATGCCAATGGCCAAATATAAGGCCATTAGCATTACAAACAGTTTATCTTTTTTTTTAATTAAACTTTTTTTTTTTTGGCCGATCTCGGCCGTTTAAGCTTAGGGCAGCAGCGTGCAAATGGGATCGTGCTGGGAAAAAAAAATGAGAAAAGTCAATTTTAAGTTAATTCTGCATTATGCCATTATAGTCAATAGCATGCAGAATGTAAATATTACCAGGGAGCACTGGTTGTCCAGGGGAAAGGGTCCGTTTTAGTGCAGTAACTAATAACCTACACATTGGTGTATGCAAATGAGGGGAGTTATACTGAATCACATATTTCTTCAAAGTATCAGCTTGTACCAAAATGTGTAGGTACAGGAATACAACAGTACAAGTCTAAGAGCTGGATGACTTCATAAGGAGGTGTGTCATGCTTGCTGTAAGCTCATTGGAGCTCTGTGGCCCGTGTTTGCACTTAGCTAAGCACAGCTAAGGAAGGGTGTGTGTCAGATGTGCTTGAGCAGTGTGTACATAGCCTAAACAGATGTGCACGATGCGCACTGGGTTTTAAACAAAAAAAAAAAAAGAGAGAGGAAATGTCAGCACTGCATGCATCGGAGCACTGGGTATGCATGGTGTGCCTCGGGACTTAAATAAGGAGTAAATGGGAAGGGGAAACAGCAGTAGGAAGGCAATCAGGGAGAACTAGTAGAGCTGGCAGGTAGAATGTATCAGAATCAGCCAATTACACATGTAGCAGCCCAGCACACTACTATAAACTATGCAAACACCTTTCAGACTGCTTTTTCCCACAAACTCTACACTATCGGTGTATACAGACGGGGTTTTTTTTAACTGGCAAAATTAACTAAAAATGTTAGAGGGTGCTACTGCTTTACTCCATCAAAATGTGCTAGAGATTGAGGGTGGTGAGGAGTAGAATGCTGACAACCAACCCTCAGTGAGGAGGAGGAGGAGGAGAAGAGTGTACAGACCCAGGGTAACCTACCAGGGCCTACATAAGCTGGAGATAGTGAAGCGCTATAGGGTGGACAGGGACATTCTACAGCAAATCATTGAGCTGTGCCAGCGACGCCTCACACAGAGAACTAATAGAAGGGAACTCATCCCAGTGGATACCAAGGTATGTCTAGGCTTAAGAATACTAGCCACAGGTACCGTCCATAAACCAACTGGGAATATCATGGGGGTCTCACAGGCATAAGCATCCAGGGTACTCCAACAGTTCCTGGATGCCATGACACCACATGCCAAAGAGAACATTTATTTTCCCAATACCCATGAGGCATTGACCAGAAGTGTGCGTCTCTTCCACCGTATAGCAGAATACACTGAAGTAGTTCATGCTATAGACTGCATGCACATCTGCAGGTACTTTCCAAAGGCCAGCTGGGGATATCATGGGGATCTCACAGGCATCAGCATTCAGTATACTTCACTAGTTCCTGGATGCCATGTCAGCACATGCCGGTGAGCACATATATTTCCTCAACACCCATGAGGCGTTGACCAGCAATATGTGTCTCTTCCACCAAATAGCAGAATACCCTGAGGTAGTGGGTGCTATAGACTGCATGCATGTACACATCAAAGCACCACCCAGTGAGCTGGGGTAGGGTCTACATAAACTGCAAGGGCTTCCCCTCCATCAATTGTCAGGTCGAGTGTGATGCCCAGGGCATTATCATGAAGAATGTGTGTGCTGGAAGCCCTGGAATTTATCATGACTCCCACATCTAGCATTGCTCACAACTGTATCAGGCGTTTGCCAGTGGGGACATCCCATATAGCCATCTAGTGGGGAATGGTGGCTAATTACTGGAGCCATGGCTGATGACACCCATCAGAAATGCATACACACACATGAACAAGAACACCATAATGAGGCACACGCACAAACCAGGATCATTGTAGAGCATGTGTTTGGGATGCACAAGTCACAGTTCCACTGCCTTGACATATCTGGTGGAGCCTTGCAGTACTCTCCAGCTACATGTACACAAATGTTCATAGTATGTGCCATGCTATACAATATGATCATGCGAAAACATCTGCAGCAGGAACATTATGGGGCAGGGCCACACAGCTCCCCCACCATTGCCAAGGCCAGTAAAAGCACAGAGGGACTTGGAGGAGAAACATCCCTGATCCTGTAGGCAGAAGGAGGCATGCCCAGTATGCTCAGGCCTTGGCAAAGAGGCAACATAGCACACACACTGACACTGTGGGGACCCAGGGACTGATACATCTCTCTGACTCGTACATACCGTAAAAGGGATGCCAGACATGACACTACCTGTGCTTTACCATGTATAGGGAGTGTACTACTTGCATCCAACATAGTCAGCCCTCCAGCACCGTCCTCAGTACTGGCCCAGCAACAAGGTAAGTCACCCTTCCTATCAATTACTGAATGGAGTAGTATGTTCTCATAGTTGTATGTATGATATGGATGCAAGCATGTAAGGGAATTGGGTGGCTGAATGGGATAGCAGCAGACAGCTATATGGGACAGCAGAAAATTCAAAACAAATACTGGTGTCAACATACTATGCAGCACTGCAGAAGGTAATAACCCCCAGCGCAGTACATGTGATGACCCAAATAACTGTGGGTGTCAATAGGTCACACACATGGATATCAATGAGAGTCACCAGCCTCAACCAGCAGGACAGGTGTAAATGACCATAACGAAAGGCCGGGCTATGGCTCCCAAATGATGTCAATGGTGAACAGCCCCCCACCACACCTACACAGACATACTATAACAGGTCTGGCAGTTGCATTCTAGTTCTGAAGGGTAAGAAGTCTGAAACTGAAATTTTCGCCATTAAGATCTAACATGTGTACTCTACTGATATGCCTCTTTTCTGCATGATAGGTCACAATACAATATGAAATGGAAGTCAGTAGAGTAAATGGAATACCAGTACAGTCATTACAAATGTTTAAAGTCTGCAGGTGTGCACCCCCCCCCCGCAATCTCACGTAGAAATGCAGTAACAGATGGCCTGCAGCACTCTCAAATGGCCAACAGTTCTCTAGAGTGCCTATGTATGGAATGTCAGGGGGTCCCAATTAACAACCTAACACAGTAAACAGAAAACAAATGCAAGGCCATGTTAACAAATGCCAGTAGCATGCCTCCCCATGTCCTACTGCAAGGACTGTGGACCAGGCCATAAATACTTGGGATAAAGGCCCAACTATAGGAATACCACTGAAATATTGCTTACATAATGTTAGGAAGAGGAGAGAATAACAGAGGGGGGTGTAGAAGCATGGATGTCATGGAGTGTGTGGAGTCTGAAATACTAATGTCCGCCCATACTACTCTCTGACTGCAAACCCATTAATGAATAGCCAGAAAACTGCTTGTAAACCACAATGTGAAGGTAAACTGACCAGATATATGAGTCCTGCCTCTGGATAACCTGGGTGTATCTGTACAGCTGAGAGGTATGGCCCCAGCAGGATATTGCCATTCCATGCAGTTGTATAAAGCACTAGGAGGGGATCCCCAGCCAGCATACTACAAAGTGCTGGACCATTTGCACAGATCCAGCAGTCTATTGTCTGTAGCTACCCCTCCACAATGGCAGGTGTGTGCCAG